>NW_006921663.1:8328456-8343844 GCF_000298275.1 Orycteropus afer afer
ACTTAACAACAACAACAACATATATGTATATGTATATATGTATATATATGTATACATATATATATGTATGTGTGTGTGTATAAAGATTATTACTTGTTACCAGTGGTAGGAAGGAGGGGGAAAGGGGAATATTTTGTTTGTAAGGCATTGAGTTTATGCCAATAATGGTGGCACAACATGTAAAATGTCATAAATGTCCTTGAGCTGTAAATCAGGATGTTGTTGTGTTGGAAAATGTCTTTTTGTACATGTTTCACCACAATAAAATAAAAAAAGAACATCATACATGAAAAAACAAAAATGTAATTAAAAGTGAATTATTATGATAAAATGTGCAAGGACTGTATTAGAAAAACAAAAGGGAAGAACACATTCAACATTTCATAAGCAGAAAGAGCTGAAGAAAATTTCATGCTTTAGTTGCAGTATTGAAGGACTCTAAGCAATATTGAACAATGAAGGAAGCATCAAAAGAAGGTGGAAGGAATACTGTACCAAAAAGAATCGGTCAACAGTCAACCATTTAAAGAGTTAGCATATGATCAAGAACCATTGATACTGCAGGGAGAAATCCAAGCGGCAATGAAGGATGGTGAAAAACAAGGCTCCTGAAACTGTCTGAATAACCATTAAGATGTTTCAACAAATGGATGCAGCACTGAAGGTGTTTACTCATTTATGCCAAGAAATTTGGAAGACTGGTCTCTGGCCAGCCAATAGGAAGAGATCCATATTTGTGCCCATTTCAATAAAAAGTTATCCAACAGAATGTGGAAATTATTGAACAATATAATTAATATCACACACAAGTAAAATTAGCTGAAGATAATTTAAAATTGTTGCACCAGTATACCAACAAAGAACTTTCAAAAATTCAAGTTAGATTCACAAGGGGACATGAAATGGGGCATATAATTCATAATGCTTGATGAATCTTCACTGAAAGCAAATGATACCACAAAGATAATCTCCTGTGTTTTATTGACTATGCAAAGACATTCAATTGTGTTAATCATTAACAAATTATGGATAGCATTGTGCAAAATGGGAATTCCGTAACACTTAATTGTGCTCATGAGGAATCTGTACATAGACCAGGAGGCAGTGACTAAAACAGAGCAAGAGAATACTGCATGGTTTAAAATCAGGAAGGGCATGTGTGAGGGTTGTATCTTTCATCATATATATTCAATCTGTATTTTGGGAAAATAATCTGAGAAGTTTGGCCATACAAAGAGGAACATACATCAGGATTAGAGGAAAAGTCATTAATAAGCTGTAATATGCAGATGACACAATATGCTGAAAATGAAGATGACTTGAAGTACTTACTGATGAAGATCAAGATTACAGCCTTCAGTATGGATTGCACTGAACATAAAGAAAACAAAATTCCTCACAACTGGACCAATAAGCAGTATCATGATAAATGGAGAAAACATTGAAGTAAAATCCACAAAAATCTCACAACTGGACCAATAAGCAGTATCATGATAAATGTGGAAAAGATTGAAGTAAATCCACAAGAGCCACAAATAAAATCTATGTCCTTGAGTATATACCTCCTGAATTTAGAGACTATTTGAACAATGGGTTTTACACATTTAACACCAATGGCCAAAGACTAGACGAATGGTAGGATTACATCAAGAATATCATACATGAAGAAATAAAAAGGTAATTAAAAAAAACAGGAAAGGAAGAAAAGACTAAGATGGATGTCAGAAGAGACTCTTAAACTTGCTCTTAAACACAGAGTAGGTAAAGCAAATGGAAGAAGTGATGAAATAAAAGAGATGAACAGATTTCAAAGAGAAGCTTCAGTGGACAAAGTCAAAAATTATAATGAAATGTGCAAAGACTTGAGTTAGAAAACCAAAAGGGAAGAGCACTCTCCACATTTCTTAAGATAAATGAACTGAAGACAATATTCAAGCCTCACTTTGTAATACTGAAGGATTCTTTGGGCAATATATTGAATGTTGCAGAAGTATCAAAAGATCACAGGAATACACAGTCACTGTACCAAAAAGAATTGATAGATGTTCAACTATTTCATGAAGTAGCATATGATCAAGGACAAATGGTACTGAAAATAGGAGTCCAAGCTGCACTGAAAGAATTGGTGAAAAACAAGTCTCCAGGAATTGACAGAATATCCTTTGAAATTTTTGAACAAATGGATTCAACACTGGAGGCTCTTAACTCATCTATGCCAAGAAATTTGGAAGAAAGCTACAAAGCCATCTGACTGGAAGAGATCCATATTTGTACCCATTCCAAAGAAAAATGATCCAGCAGAATGTGGAAATTATCAAACAATATCATTAATATCACATGCAAGTAAAATTTTAGTGAAGAAATTAAAAAAAAAAATATATATATATATATATATATATATATATACAGCAGTATATTGAAGAAGAATTTCCAGAAATTAAAGCTCGATTCAGAGAAGAATGTGTAATGAGGGATATCACTGTGTAAGTCAGATGGATCTTGGGTGAAAGTAAAGAATACGATAAAGATGTTTACCTGTGTTTTATTCACTATGCAAAGGCATTTGACTGTGTGGATCATAACAAATCATGGATAACATTGTGAAAAATTGTAATTACAGAACACTTAATTATGCCCTTGAGAAACCTATACATAGACCAAGAGGCTGTCATTCAAAAAGAACAAGAAGATCCTTGATTTTTTAAAATCAGGAAGGATGTTGTGATAGTTAAGTTTGTGTCAACTTTGCTGGGTCTGGTTTTGAGTGGCTGGGCAGCAGGATGTAGTTATTCTCCATGATGAGACTGGTAATCAATTGTGTGGTGGATTCTACTGCAATAGCTGCCTTGAGAATGTGGTGTGCTTTCAATATATAAGAAGAGAGCTTTGAGGAATGACTCTGAGCTTTTTGGCATGCTTGGACCCTGCATGTAGCTGGCTCTTCATTCAGCAGCCTGCCATGTTGTCTGCTGATCTTGGGACTGTTTCTGGACTCAAACTAGTACCTGCCATGTTGCTTGATAATTTGGGACTATGCCTTTTACTTGTCGACTATGGGTTTGTCAGCCTCAGCAGCCAACAGCTGCCTGAGTGATGAAAGGCTCTAGCTTCGGTGGGCCAGAAGCAAGAGTCAGAGTTTAAGCCCAAGGTTGAGGGGCTTTCACCCATCCCCTAGGGCTGGCACTTTGAACTTGGATTTCCAGCCTCCTAAACTGTAAGAGAATAAATTCCTGTTTTTTCAAGCCATACATTTGTGGTTTTTCTGTTAGAACAGCACCAGAGGAAGAAAAAAGATGTGCATTGGGGTTTTATCTTCTCATCATACTTATTCAATTTGTATGTTCAACAAACAAGCCAAGAACTAGGATGATATGTAGAAGATTGGGGCTTCAGGATCAGGGGAAGACACATTAAAAAGCTGCATTGTGCTGATGGCACAACCTTGCTTGCTGAATGTGAGGAAGCACTTATTGATGAAGATCAAAGATTGCAGTCTTCAGTATGGACTACAGTTCAAGATAAAGAAAACAAAAAATTCTCACAACTGGAACAATAAGCAACATCGCAATAAGTGGGGAAAAGATTGAAGTTGTCAAAGATTTCATTTTACTTGTATCCACAATAAATATCCATGGAAGCAGCAGTCAGGAAATCAGATGTCATTTTGCATTGGACAACTCTGTTGTAAAAGAACTCTTTAAAGCATTGAAGAGCAAAGATGTCACTTTTGAAGAATAAGTTGTGGCTAACCCAACCCATGATACTTTCAGTAACCTCATATGCATGTGAAATGTGGACAGTGAATAAGGAAGACTGAAGAATTGATGTCTTTGAAATGTGATGTTGGCAAAGAATATTGAATGTATCATGAACAACCAGAAGAACAAACAAATCTGTCTTGTAAGAAGTACAGCCAGAATGCTCCTTATAAGCAAGAATAGCCTGACCTGTCTCACCTATTTTGGTCTTGTCAGAAGTCACCTGTCCTTGATGAAGGATTTCATGCTTGGTAAAATAGAGGTTCAGAGAAAAAGAGAAATACCCTCAATGAAATGGATTGGCACAGTGGGTAAAACAATGGGCTTAAACATAGCAAGACTTCTAAGGATGATGCAGGACCAGGAAGTGTTTCATTCTGGTGTACATATGGTTACTATGAGTGTGGTAGTTAAGTTTGTGTGTCAACTTGGCTGGGCCTGGTTGAGTGGGTGGGCAGCTGGATATAGTATTCCCCCTGATGAGACTGGTAATCAACTCCATGGTGGAATCTACTGTGAGCAGCTGAGTAGCTGCTTTAAGGATATGGTCTGCTTCCCAAATATTAGGCAGCGGGTTTGAGGATGGTCTCCAGCTTATGGCACTCTTGAACCCTGTGTGCAGCTGTGTCATTGTTGAGCAGCTTGCCATGTTCTGCTGATCTTGGGACTTTCAATGGACTTGAGTTAATGGCCTGTAGTGTGGTTTGGTAACATCGGGACTCTGCCTTTTTATTGACCCTGGGCTTGTTAGCCTCAGCAGCCAGTAGCTGCCTGAGTGAAGAGATGCCTCTAGCTTCAGTGGGCCAGGAGCAAGAGGTAGACCTGAAGCCCAAGGTCGAGAGGCTTTCACCCAGCCCCTAGAGACTGACACTTTGAACTTGGACTTCTAGACTCCCAAACTGTAAACAAATAAACTCCTGTTTGTTAAGGTTATAATATTTGTGGTATATTCTTGTCAGAGCAGCACTAGGTAACCAAAACAATGAGTCAGAATTGACTGGATGGCATCTTACAAAAAAATTCTGTGGCCTAAAGCAATTTATTTTACTTTTCTAAGTCTTTATTTCCTAAAATACAAAAGGTAGCACTAATAATATAAATCTCATAAATTCGTTTTCCATTTAAACAAAATAAGTGCTTAGCTTAAGCCACTGCCACCAAGTTAATCCTAACTTATAGCAAGTTTTCGGACAGAGTAGATCTGCCCCTTAGGGTTTCCAAGGGTTTAACATTTACAGAAGCAGACTGCCTCATCTTTCTTCCATGGAGCACCTGATGGGTTCAAAACACCTATCTTTTGGTTAGCAGCCAAATGCTTTAGCCACTACATTAAGCGTTTGCATTAGAGTACTATTGTGTGATACTGCTGTTAGGTGCCCTCAAGTTGGTTCCAACTCATAGTGACTCTATATAGAACAAAACAAAATACTGCTGGGTCCTGCATCAGTTTTGCAGCCACTCTATCAATGTATCTCACTGAGTGTCTTTCTTTTTCCCACTGACTTTCTACTTTACCAAGAGAGCACTTCTCCAGGGACTAGTACTTCCTGATAGCATGTCTAAAATATATGAGATGAAATCTCTCCATCCTCACTTCTAAGTAGTATACTTGTTGTACTTTTTCCAATATAAATTTATTCATTCTTATATGAGTCCATGGTATATTCAAAATTATTCATCAATACCACAAATTCACATGCATCAATTCTTCTTCATTCTTTCTTCTTCACTGTCCAGCTTTTTCATGCATAAGAGGTAATTAAAAACACCATGGCTTGAGTCAAGTGCACTTCAGTTTTCAAAATGACATCTTTGTTTTTTAACACTTTAAAGCATTACTTTACTTCTCCATAATATTAATATTTTTTGATAATTTCAACTTTCTTTTGGAGCACCTTTCTTTGGAACAAGAACAAATATTGATTTGTTCCAGTAGGTTGGCTAGGTAATTGTCTTCAAAATTGCTTGACACAGGCAAGTGAGCTCTGGTGGCATAGTGCCCAAGGCATTTGACTGCTAACCAGAAAGCTGGTGGTTCAAACCCACTAGCCACTACCCAGAAGGAGAATTGGGCAACCTACTTCCATAGAGATACTGCCTGAGAAACCCAAGGAGGGGTTGCTATGAGTCGAATAGACCTAAGAACAATGAGTTTGGATTTTTTCATTGATTTGTTTTTTACCAACGTCTTTACTGCAGCTTAGATTTACTTCTTCCTTCAGGAACATTTGTTCTTGATCAAATGCTACCTCATGAAATGTTTAAACACCTACCAACATCTACCAATTCTTTTTGGTATGATGATTTTTTGTATACCTTCCATCTTCTTTTGATGCTTGCTATGTCATTCAATATTTTGTACATAGACGTCATCAGTATTGCATTAGAGGCTTGAATTTTTTTTTTTCTCTTTCAGCTTGAGAAATGCCAGCCTTGCCCAGTACATTTCATTTTCCAACTCCAAATATTTGCATATTTTTATTGTAATACTTTGTCTTCTAGTGTCACCCTTTGAAATTTCTGTTCATTATTATTTCTTCTGTTGGCTTTAGATATTGAATAATTAAGTCTAACTTTCACAGTCTCTTCTGATATTCATTTGGTCTTTTCTTTCCTGTATTTTAATAACCCTTTGCTATCTTCATGTATCTTGTCCTTGATGTCATCCCACAATTCATCTGGTCTTTGGTCATTTCTATTCAATCTATCAAATCTGTTCTTAAGATAGCCTATAAATTCAGGGTAGATATATTTATTGTGGCACTGTTGGACTTGTTTTAATATTCTTTAGCTTCAATCTGAACTTGTTATTGTTTTTATGTGTCATAGAGTTGTTTCCCACTCATAAAGACCCTATGCACAGCACAATGCAACATTACCCAGTCCTGTGCCATTCTCACAATCATTGCTATGCTAGAGCCCATTGTAGCCACTGTGTCAATTCATTTTGTTGATGGTCTTCCTCTTTTCTGCTGACCCTCTACTTCACCAAGCATGATATCCTTCTCCAGGGACTGGTCTGTACTGACAAAATGACCAAAATATGTCAGATGAAGTCTGGTCATTCTCGTCTCTAAAAGGAATTCTGGGTGTACTTCTTACAAGGCAGATTTGTTTATTCTCCTAGCAGTCCATGGTATTTTCACTATCCTTCACCAACACCACATTTAAATGCATGAGTTCTGTTTTCCTTATTCATTGTCCATCTTTCATATGTATATAAGGTTATTGAAAATGCCATAGCTTGGGTCAGGAGCACTTTCATCTTCATAGTGACATTTTTGCTCTTAAACATTCTCAAGAAATATTTTATAGATTTGCCCCGTGCAATATACCATTTTCTCTCCTGATTGCTGTATCAATGCATTTTAAATGTTGGCGTGAGTAAAATGAAATACTTTAAAATTCAATCCCTTGTTCTGTTCAAATAACTGCCTCTTGGTCTGTGTACAGGTTTATCATGAGCACAGTTAAGTGTTCTGGAATTCCCATTCTTCCCAATGTTAATCCTAATTTGTTACGACACACAAAATCAGACGCTTTTGCACAGGCAATAAAACACAGATAACCAACTTTCTGGTCTTCTTTGCTTTCAGCCAAGATCCATCTGACATCAGCAATGATATCCCTCATTCCACATTCTCTTCTGAATCTAGCTTGAGTTTCTGGCCAGTATACTGCTGCAATCATTTTTGAATTATTTTCAGCAAAATTTTACTTACATGTGACAGTCATTAATATTTGGAAATTTTTACTCTCTATTGGATTAACTTCCTTTGGGATGGGCAAAAATATGGATGTCTCCCAATAGGTTGGCTAAAATTGCTTGACATAAACAAGTGAGTGCCATCAGAACTGCATTAGTTTGTGGAAACATCTTGATTGGTTACTCATCAATTTCTGGATACTTGTATTTCAACTACTTCAGAAGAGCTTGGGTTTCTGCTTTCAGTACCATTGCTTTTTGATCATAATCTACCTCTTGAAATATTTGAACATTAAATAATTATTTTTGGTACAGTGACTGTGTATTCCTTCCATCTTCTTTAGATACTTCCTGCATTGTTCAATTCTTTGCCCATAGAATTCTTCAACATTGAAACTTGAGGCTTGAAATTTTCCCTCAGTTCTTTCAGCTTCAGACATGCCTAGCACTTCTTTCATTTTGATTTTCTAACTCTAGGCCTTTGCACATTTCATTATAGTTTTTTCCTTTGTCTTTTCAATCTATCGTTTAAAATCTTCTGCTAAGGTCTTTTACTTCAGCAGGCCTTCATGTTACTTAAGCTACTTTACTTTCCAGAATAACTTTCAGAGTCTCTTCTGACACCATTTTGGTCTTTTCTTCCTTTTCCTGCCTTTTTAATGACCTTTTGCTTTCTTCATGTATGATATTCTCAATGTTGTCTTATCACTCATCTGGACTTCCATCATTGGTGGTCAGTAGGTCAAATCTATTCTTCAAATGGTCTCTAAATTCAGATGGGATATACTCAAGGCCATATTTTCCTCTCATGGACCTGTTTTAATTTATTTTAGTGTTAACTGAATCCTAGATATAAGCCAGTGATGGTCTGTTTCACAGTTGGTCCCTGTCCTTGTTCTAACTAATAGAGCTTTTCTGTTGTATAATCAATTTGATTCCTGTGTATTCCCTCTGGTAAGATCTATGTGTATAGATGTCACTCGTGTTCTTTAAAAATTTCCAGTGATTAAATTGTTTGTTTTGCAAAATTCTATCATGAGTCCTCTGGTGTTGTTTCTATCACCAAGGCCTTATTTTCCAGCTACTGATGTTTCTTCTTTGTTTCTAATGTTTGCATTCCAATCAACAGTAATTATTAATGCATCTTGACTGCATGTTTGGTCTATTTCAGACTCCAAACCAAATACCCACTGCCTTCAAATTGATTACAACTCAGCAGCCCTCATTGGGTTTCTTAGAATGTAAATCTTTACAGAAACAGATTGTCCCATCATCTTCCTTTTATACAACAACTGATTGATTTGAACCAACAATCTTTAGGTTAACAGCCAAAGACCTTAACAACTGCACCACTAATGCTCCCCCACCCCAGACTGCAGAAGTTGGTAAAAATCTTTAATTTCTTCATCTTTGGCTTTGTTGGTTGGTGCATAAATTTGAATAATTTTCCTGTTAACTGCTCTTCCTTGTAGCCACATGGATATTATCCTATCACTGAAAGCATTTCACTTCAGGATAGATATTGAAATGATCTTTTTGATGATGAATGTGACACCATGCCTCTTCAATTTGATATTCTCAGCAAAGTAGATCATATGATTGTCGAATTCAAAATGGCCAATGCCTGTCTATTTCAGCCCAGTAATCTCTTGGCTAGTATTGATCTTTGTGCAGGATATTTCATTTTGTCAAGTTCCAATTTTCCTAGATTCATACTTTGTATATTCAGGAGTTTTGATAAGATGGAGCAATAGACAGACAAACTACACAGACTTTCTTCAACAAAGAAAAGGAGAACCAAGTAACACAGAGAAGATAATCCTGGAGCCCTGAGCTTTGAGAGGAAGGATACAGAAGTGGAAACTCCAACTAGTAGAAGAATCTGTATCAATACACTGATAAAGCAGACATAGGAGCAGCGATCCTGAAGACATGGACAGTGTAGATATTGCCAAGTTTTGTTAGGACCTAAAAATTAACCTAAAATTCAGCCCTGCTATCCAGGGGCTGTGCAGAGGATTGCACTGGTGCCTGGTGAATAAAAGTGGAAGCAATGGAGAGACGGGCTGATCCGTGGACTTAAGGCTGTCTGGAGGGTGGACCCCTTTTGAATGTTCACAAGCAGTCAAAACATTTTAGATGTTTAAAGTAACAGGATACATACCCAGAACACATTCCTAAGCAGCAGCAGCATTGGAACTCCCTGATAAGGAATTCAAAAGAATTATACTTAGGTATCTTCAAAGGATTGAAAGAGAGATCAAGGAAAACACTGACAAAATTAAGGAAAACACAGACAAAACCCTAGAACAATTTTGGAAGAAAATACAAGAAAGACAAAATAAATGAAAAATTAGAAATGATTCATAATCTAAAGATAGAAATCCAGAAGATTAATACTGAATTGTCAGAAATAGATAACACATTGAAAGGACAAAAGAGTGGAATCAAATTAATGGATGACAAAATTAATGAGATTGAAGACAAATGCCTGAATACTTTTTGGAAAGGGATCAATCAGAAACAGGATCAAAACAAAATGAGGAAAACTTAAAGTTCATGTGGGATACCATCTAAAGGAATAACCTATGTGTAATCTGAATTCCAGAACAGGAAGAGAAAAAGCAAACCACTGAGAAAATTGTCCAAGCTTTGTTGAAAGAGAACATCCCAGATTTGATGAAATATGAGAATATATCCATTCAGGAAGTCCAATGAACCCTAAACAGGATAGACCCCAAAAGAAAATCACCAAGGCATATCATCATCAAACTCATCAAAACCAAAGACAAAGAATCCTGAAAGCAGCATTGGAAAAATGAAAAGTTACCTACAAAAGACAACCAATATGATTAATCTCTGATTTCTTAGCAGAATCCATGCAAGTGAGAAGGCAATGGTACAGTATATATAAAACTCTGAAAGAGAAAAATTTTCAACCAAGAATTACATACCCAGCAAAATTGTCCATCAGATATGATGATGGAATTAGGACATTTCCAGATAAGCAGAATTTAAGGGGATTTGTTAAAACCAGACCAACCATACAAGAGATAATAAAGGGAGTTATTTGAACAGAGAACCAATAATAGCATACTTTGTACATTCCATGCTCTGATTATTTATGGATGTTTGCAGTTGTTTGTTCTTACTTTGAGTCCTGCCTCATCAGCCATTGAATGTCCTGAAAGCTTTGGTCCGTTCTCATCATAAAGTCAAGTCTACTTTGAGGAGACAGCTATTCCCCAGTCATATTTTGAGTGCCTTCCAACCTGAGGAGCTCATCTTCTAGCAGTGTATCAGATAATGTTCCACAGCTCTTCACAACATTTTCTGACACTGTATCAGGCTAGAATAGTGTTTCACTGCTATTTGTAAGGTTTTCAGTGTCTTTTTTTTTTTTTTTTCAGAAGTAGACCACCATGTCCTTCTTGTAGTCTGACTAAAACCTCCAATGAAACCTGTCCACCATGGGTGACTATGCTGCTATTTGAAATACTGCTGGCATAGCTTCCAGAATAACAGCAACCTGTAGCCAACAAAGTACAAAATGACAGATTTGCACTTGTGTATGACCAGAAGATGGGCTATTCCACAGTTTCCCCTGCCTTTGTTCTGACTGATAATATTGAACTTTTAAGCAACTTTCTATTCTTAGAGAGTAATATATGTGTTTAAGGAAATATCTCTCTGTTTTCATTTGATAAGGGTCTTTCTTTTTGCTCTGAATTTGACTTATCCAGAAACTTGTAAGAGTGTTTTGAAAGAAAATAACTACATTTTTTAGTAAAGATTGTGTGCAAAATTTACATCATGAAGAACATGTCTAGAATTCCTCCCACGTAGAACACAGGAACATTTCCAGAAATGTGAAGACATATGACTTAAAGGTAGAATTTCATGGCCTATGAAGCAGACATTGGATAGATTATATGGAATCTGCTCTCCAGCACAGAGCAGTATACTAGTTGCTATATGAAGGAGCTCTGGTGGTGCAGTGCTTAAGGCATTTGACCACTAGCCAGAAGCTTGGAAGTTCAAACCTGTCAGCTGCTCTGTAAAAAGAAGATTGGGCAGTCTACTTCTGTAAAACACAATGGGGGTTGCTGTGATTTGGAATCAACTTGATGGCAGGTTTATTTTATTTTATTTTTTACTATTTAATAGACTGCCTTTTTGATGTTGAATGTGTCAAAATATGGGATTGTTCATGTAAGAAAGAGAAATTGATAGTCTCTGTCTAATATGTAATACAGGGCCTGGCCTAGTCCTGGATCACCACATGACAATTTCCAGCTAATGTAGGCAGAAACCTACCATGTACACACTTAACACAGCCTATTTTTGAAAGAAAAGAAAAAAGAGGAATTGAAAAAGTAAGCATAAAGTATTCATTACATAAAAAAAAATTAAAACTTGGTTATATATTTTTTGCATTCATTTTTCAGTTGATTGTTTTTTAATTATGTGGAATGAACACCATTATAATGATTTCATTGTTGTATCCAGCCCTCTCATGTCCCTGAAGAGGGGGTATCAGATCTTTGTCTTACTGAATCTAGCTTCTGCTTTCATTCTGGGACTCTAAACTCTCTCAAGGGGTTTATGCAAACTGCTTCAGTCTTAGAGTGTTTTCTAGGAATCTCTTGTATCAATTGATACTGCATCTGATTTCAACCAGTGGAATATCTCCTCCATTTAGAGTAGAATACACTAAAATCACTGAGTGTTTTTTCTTCTTCATGGCTCTATATGAGAGTTTTTGGTAAACTATTGTACTAATCTTTTGGGTGCATTACTTCTGGATAACATGATATATGGAGAGGTTATGAAGATCTATAGTCACAAAACCATTTTTCATATATATATATATTTTTTTCAGTGAACCAAGCTCATTCATAAGCAGTCGTGTGTGTGATATTGTATATAGAGTAAAAAAGTTATCCTCTAAACTTCAGAATTTTAAGATGGTCAGAAATCTCCATTAATGATGGTAACTTCATATACAGATGGGTGGTCTGTTTCACATACATCCACATAATGGGCTTGTTTTATTTGGGGAATCTGAATGGTGCAGAGAGTCCCAAGAGGGAAGACAATCCCAAGGGCTCAGGATCACTTGAGATGAATCTGGAGGTGCAGTTGTTAATGCTGGAGCGATTTATTAAGCAACACTCTTACAAGACAGGACACTACTGGTTCCAATGGCAGAGTATACTACAGCCAGGGAATGGACACTTGGTGTGCCCAGAGGTTTTTCATCAGAGAATTAGACTTAACTGGATGATGTCTGGGGTTATATTTCATGCAACATTGAAGCCAAGGTGCTAGCTTCCTCTAGAGGTACTTCCCACATTGACTTACATGCAATTTATAGTTATGAACTCTGGTAAAACATCCAATAATAATTCCTGTATAATTAAGTGGACTAGTATAAAAGTTTTACTACTAAAAAGGTAGATATTTAAGTCTGTTAGTTTCTGCCTATGAGTTCTAATTTACTTCCCTCAAGATGCAATCCTTTGTGAAACTCATAAGGCAAGAGAAGGAAAGAAGGAAAGTGACATATACTTAGTGTCAGGCCTTGCAGATACAGTGTGAACAAAAACAAGAACTTAGGGGAGGTAGATAGACAAGGACTTCAGAATGGCATTTGAACCCAGCCCAGGTTCTCTGCACACTGCTGGCTAATCACACATTACTTTGAGCATCTGAGATCTGGGCTGTGCCCTTCACCTGCGGAATCTCTGCACGTGGCAGTACTTGGGCAGCATGGCCATGCAGCATAGATTGACTTGAAGTTCCCACAGCACAGCAATAGGTCCACTGGTTCCTTGGCTATGCCACCCTATTCTGCCTGCATCTCATAGATTTTATCCAGATCATTGTGGCAGCAACTGACCATAGCCACCTGCATCTGATTTATATACAAATTCAGTTTAAAGATAGATTTAGGAAAGGAACTCTTCTGTAATCCTAGGACTACATGCATTCTACATTTTGTTATTGTTGTAAAGATATTCCTTATTTCAATCCTTTATGAAAATTATATCTGATTTGCCCCAAGAAAGTGTCATTTTCTGTCACTATGTGGATCTGTTCCTAAAGCACTTCTTCTGGACAATCCTTTTGCCTGCCACCAAAACCACCTATTCTTTTCTGAGTGGCTTACAGTTTTGATGTTCTAATTCTCTTGTGCATCCAAGGAACACATAGGGAAATGTCCTTGAGAAGCATTTCATGGCCATGTGGCTGCCCCTTGTTAGCAGCCATTTTGTTTCCTTATGATTATTACTGGGCCAGTGGCATTTCTGGAGATGTGTGGGTTGTGGACTGCATAACCTGGCACTGTCAGAGGGAGTGATATCAAAATCACATCAGAGTTTGCAGTATCAGTGGGTCGTAGGAGGGTGGGTGCCATAGGTGTGGTGACCCCAAGGCAGTAACATCTCTAGGGTTGGTGGTAACTTAGCATGAGCATGATAACTCATCAACATCATCCCCATCCTTGTCACCTACCAGTCAGGGTGCTGGCCAGTAGGCATGGTACCTACTATTGGGTAGAGAGAAGGATCTCAGCCATCAGAAATGGGAGAGGGAAGGAGCTTTGAGAGCTGGAGTGACTGGGAACTGCAGGAATAAAATTACAAGGCACAGTACTTGGTCCTGTGCTGAGGTGGACTGGTCATTCCACACACCAGGGAGGTTCACCAGCTGTCACTGTCCAGGGAAGGTAGTGACACCCTGAGTTATTGCACTTGGTGACAGCAATTCTAGTGATGCCTCTATACAGGCCCATGTTAGCCATCAGGTTTTTGAAAGACTCCTCTGCAATGGGAGAATTTTGTTAATATATACAAACACAAAATAATGCAATTGACACAAAATATTATTCCACCTTCTACTTTGGTGAGTAGCGACTGGGATCTTAAAAGCATGCAAGCAGCCATCTAGATGTAATGATGGGTCTCTCCTCATCCAGGACAAAGAAGAATGAAGAAAACCAAAGATTCATGGAAACAATCAGTCCTAGTGACTGGTACACCATGTGATCTGCAACCTATATGACTATGAGACCAGAAGAACTAGATGGCGTACAGCTACCATGGTCAAACACTCATAGGGGGACCTATGTAGGAGATCCCGGATAGAGTAGGAGAAAAATGTGGAACAAAACTCAAAATCATTTGTGGAAAAAAAAGGGAGGGGCAGGTTTGCTGGTCTGATAGAGCATGGTGGAATCACTGAGACTATGGCGCCTAGCTGCCCTTCAGGTCTGGAACTAAACCACACATGTGGCTTCCAGCCAAACAAAAGACAGGCATAGGACCTGAACATTTACCTGAGGTAGATACACTCCTTGGAGAGAACAATCATAGCGTCTTTATGCACAGGAAGACAGCTCAGGGGGCAGGAGGGAACGGAGGGATGGACACAGGGAAGAGCTAACTATCAGGAGGAAGTGGGAGGGGAGCTGTTGCACTGTGATAAACTCTAGTCCAAGTCATTAGACAATGTGCATGTGAGCTGCTGTATGGAAAGTGAATTTGCTCTGTAAAGTTTCAACCAAATCATAATTTAAAAAAAAGTCAAAATCACATTCAGTAGATTTCTTGATCATTAAAACTCAGATGCACAGTCTAGTCTGCATAAATGTGGGCTTTCTTGCCATAAAATGGCTTGGCTGATAACTGAAAAAAGATTTCTTTTAAGCCAATAGCTCAAACAAGCAAAACAGAATACTACATTGTGCATATGATTTCCATAGGTTTTCTCTTTAAATGTTCATTTTATTTTTATATTTTTTTTTATTGTGATTTGGGTGAAGATTTACAGAGCAAATTCACTTTCCATACAGCAATTCACATAAACTTTGTCTCATGTCATTGAGCACAGTTTACCACAATGCAACAGCTCCCCTCCC
>NW_006921663.1:8349990-8350723 GCF_000298275.1 Orycteropus afer afer
TTTAATATCCAAAACAGTCAAACCTCTTTTTAAACCTTCAAAATGGCGGTCCCTCCAGCCTGACAAAAGTCCTCAGCTCAGCCCACCTTTCTCTTCACCTTTTCCGTTTGTTCTGCAGCAACCGTGCACAGTCTTCCGTGGAATCCCTGGCTAGCCGGGTGATTTTTAGATTAATTCTTAGGTACCACCACCACTCGGGAATCTCCAAGCTGTCTGTGCCATCAGGATAGCTCAGGATTGCTGCCAGACTGCAGCTCTGTCTGTCTTCCTTTTTGGTATTTTCATGCAAATTCTTCTGCTAGTTGGAGTTTAGTCCACCTCTATATGCTTCCCTTCAAGGCTCAGGGGTCCAGGACTATCTTCTGTGTCTGTGTTAATTGGTTTCCCTTTTCTTTGTTGAAGAGGGTCTGTGTGGTCTTTCTGCCTAGTCCTCCATCTTGCTGTATCTCCACCACATAATCTCATTTTATTTTTAAAGCAAGTCCATGCATATGTTTGGCACTTTATGATACAAATGTTTATGCAAATCCCCACAATCTAATGATCTGCACAGTACCATAACCTCTTTAAGTGATTTGCAGAATTAGAAACCTAGGAAGGTTTGGAGAGAGAACCCAGAAGAAGAAAGTATGTGCAATAAAGGTTCTTGAAAAGCCAATAGGTACTTTCCTTCTCACTTTATATCACTATTCATTTAATCATCTCTTCATTTTTTTCCTATTCTATTTACATA
>NW_006921663.1:8350823-8355552 GCF_000298275.1 Orycteropus afer afer
TAAAGCCACTGCCATGGAGTCTGATCCTACTCATAGTGACCCCTCCTTGGGTTTCCCAGGCAGTATCTCTACTCAAGTAGATTGCCCACCCTTCCTTCCGAGGGGTGGCTGGTGGGTTTGAACCATCACCCTGCTAGTTAGCAGTCAAATGCATGCTCTATATATGTACTAAGAAGATATATCCATGTCTCCTCAGATGCTGTTGTCAGTATTCTAATATTTTCTTTTCCAAATTGGTATTTTCCAATATAAATCAGGGTACATATATCCGACAGACTATCACCCTGTCCAGGAAAATGGACAACCAAACAGACAAAAGAAATTCTGCCCAGTGGGAGGATTTGTATAGCTTTACTACAAAATCTTGGAATTAGGCATTATGAATTTTGTTTCTTTCTTTCTTTATCGGCAGTATCCATAATGTATATTCACATGCCACCAACTTTTCAATCCTTAATTAGGTTGGCTGTGTCATAAGGCCTAAGTATCAGAGTGGCTTCTACTTCAGCTAGAATCTGTAGCAGAGTCTTCTATTTATCTGAATAAAAAAAGAAAAAATGGTTTTAATTTTTCTCAGTTAACAAATTTGAGAGGCAATATACATCACCAAATACAAAAAAATTTATTAAATATTTTGCTTATTGCTTATCGATAGGTTATGCAAGATGCAGTCTTTTCATATGCTCTGATACTAGACATCTTCAACATGGCAAGCTTGAGTTTCCAATTTTTCTTTCACATTCTACCATTCACACGTATATTCTACTAATCCATCTATTGCACAATACTTTTATTCTCTTTAGGTTTAGTAATCAGGATGTTATCAGGTGAACCAGTGTGATGGTCTGCACAGGACTATCTAGGTTTCTGTTTATTATATTATAACAGATCACTGAAAGTTGGCCTAGACCTCAGTTAAGTTGTACTGTTACCGCAAGCAGGTAAAAGTCAATTCATTCAGATTTTTCTCATTATTTGATGTTCAGGAATACAAGAAAACAGAATCTGTGAAAATTTACATCAAAATATTTGGTTCTGGAACTGTACTTGGAGTCACCATCTGATGACAATGATGAAACTCCACAGTCATTTGCAAGAATGTCTGGCTTTTGCAAAGAGAAATCATGAGAATTAAATAATAATGTGATTAGACTCACCATACCTTATGTCTTTCAATATTTGAGGATGACACTAATATTTCCCTAGGATGAGGTATTATTTCTGATTTTTAAAAATTCAGATCCTAGAGTAGTCTATGACTTTCATTTATCCATTCTTATCATAAAAATTTTACTACATGAGCCAGGATACCAATTTAGGGTACCCATCAGTTGCCAAATATGCATTCTATTTTTGAATTTTGAAACTGGTGAAATATACACAAAGTGAAACTATAGGCACAATGATCTAGTATAAGATAAACTTGGAAATAAGCTTTATTTGGTAACTGACTTTTAACCACAAGCCCTTATGGTTTAGCTACAGTAGTGAATCAGAGTTTACCATCAAAACATTACCACTGTTTAATCATCTCTGAAATATGATATTTAATTTTCCCCTGCACATAGTCACTCTAATGATTAGTCTCATCTTCCTCTGTACAAAGCTTTCATAGAGTTTTTTTTTTTTTTCTTTAATAGTGTATATGTGTAGAATTGTTGAAGGTTCCTTATATTGGGGTGTCAAATCTTTCCTTCAATCAAGAGGCTGTGATTTTTCTCATTGAGAAAAAACTGAGTCTGTGAATTTTGCCTTGGAATGGAAGAAGAGGTTGCACTTTCCCATTGTAGAGATTTAAGCTAAGTATATTGTGATTAGACACACAGTTTTTCCAGTTACCTATCATAAAATATTTTATTAGCCTCATCAAGCTTTTATATCAAGGGATCCAGGTAATCCACTGTTATAAGCTGTTGAGTCAATTCTGATTCATAGCAGCCCTATAGGACAAAGTAAATCTCTCCCATAGGATTTCCTAGGCCATAATCTTTACAGAAGCAGATTGACAGCTCTTTTCTCCCACAAAGTGGTTGGTGGGTTCAAACCACCAACCTTTGAATTAGCAGCCTATTTCTGAACCATTGTATCATCAAGGCTGCTAATATTCAGTTAGTCAACATCAAAGATCCCTGAAGTTCAAAGAATTCTATTTGACAGTCTGTCCCTGCTTCCCATTAATTCTAATGATTAAATTTTACTCTTCAGGCTTTGATAGCCCACCAGTCCCATGGATATCAAGGAACACAACTCAGTGGACACATCTTCCAGCACTGACCTTTAGAGGAAAAACATCCCAGATATTCTGGTGCCACCTGTTTTTGGATAGCTAATTGTTCCTTGCTAAAGAATTGTCATCAGTCCTCTTTGGGTAGCTAGTGAATTACATACCATAAATCTATCAAAAAATTCCCAAAGAAATCCTTGGATTTCTTTTTCCTCTTCTTGTTTGGGATATTCTGACATCTCAAACTCATTGAATGTTCATCCTTTTGTAAAGCTTTCAATGACCAAGGTGCATAAAGTGTTAGAGATACATTGCTGGGACTATGATATTAAAGTCATAATTTTACAAAAATATACACATATGGATAAATTTAACTCAGTCCATATAACAGTGTCTCTAGAACACTTAGAGTCTACTTCTACTCATGTCTTCCAGGTTTCTGTCAATATAAATAATCAAATATTGCAATTATGTATAGGTGAGTGTGCGTGCATATGTGTGTACTTCATCTCCTCTTGGATCATACTTTGCCTTATTTTCCAAGGTCATGCTGAGATCAGGTTCAGTTATGGATCTAGTATCAAAGAGGAATAGTAAGGGTCAGTGTTGTGGAGAATAAATATGCTTTTACAAAGTGAGGTTATTACAGGGTCTTTAAGAAAGGAAAAAAGAAGACTTAGAAAGGGAAGGATGCAAGAGAGGAAGGCGTGGGGAATTCCATGGTTCAAGTTTCTCAGAATCTACTGAGTCTAATTAAAGGTCTCCATTTCAAATATTAGAAACTCACTTTTCAGTATTCTAACCTTTATTTATTTTTTTTTTGAAAAAAAAAAAAAAAAGTCCGTAAGGCTTTTCATTCAGCTTTCATTAGTATTCCCCAACTGACATGATTAAACTTAGAGTTTGATTCTTAGCCATGTCTGCCCTGTGGCTATAAGAAATAAGATATTATTTCAGGGCCAAAATAGAAGCTCTCTGTTACTCTGCAGCTTGAGCTGATAGTCTTAAAGCAAGGAGTTTATCATGTTCTTTCCAGTACAGAGTAGCTATCTCACACTACGATCCTTATAGTCATCTTTTCTGCATTAATAATGAAGAACAACAGCAATTTCATCTCCAGAAAACTGTATTTCTACAAATAAACATGAGTGATATTTCAGTAATAAGATGTAAATTTATGTCATGGAATATATACATATATATATATATTTATTATACATATATAATTTTATTGTTGTTTGAGTGAAAGTTTACAAAGCAAATTAGTTTCCCATTCAGTATTTTATTCACATTTTATTTCATGATACTAGTTGTAATCTCCTTAATATATCAAAAACAGCACTTTTCCCACTTCTTCCCTGGTTTCCTTGTTTCCATTAATCTTTCTTTCCTGCATTCTAAACTTTGTTTTTGGGCAAATGCTGCAATTTTGGTCTTGTATATTTAATTTTTCTGAGGAGTATGTTCCACACAGGTATTGTTTTCTCACATTATAGGTCTATTGTTTGTCTGAAAGATGATCCACAGGGGTGAGTTCAGTTCCAGGTTAGAAGGGTATCTTTGGACCATAGTCTCGGTCCCATTAATCTTTATCAGATGTAAGTCTGTTTTTTTTTTTTTTTTAATTGTGATTTGGGTGAAGATTTACAGAGCAAATTCACTTTTCATACAGCAGTTCACATATACTTTGTCTCATGTCATTGGGTCTCATCTTTTTTATGATTTTTGATTTTGTTCCATATTTTGCTTCCACTTTTCTAGGACTTTCTATTGTCATCCTGATCACAGTGGTCAATAGTGGCAGCTGGACACCATCTAGTTCTTCTGGTCTCCGGCTGGTAGAAGCAGAGGTTGGAGTGATCTATTAGTCATTTGGACTAATTTTCTTCAAGTCTTTGCTTTTTTCACTTTTCTTACTCCAGATGCTGAGAGACCAATAATTGCATCTTAGATGACTACTCACACAGTTTTCTGATCTCAGTCATTACTCAACAAACTAGGATGTAGAACGTTGCCTTTGTGGACTATGTTATGTCAATTATCTTTGATATTCCCTGAGATTATGGTCAAAGAGTCAAGCCCCAAACCCAGTGCCTAAGACCCTCCAGGTTTTTATTTATGGCTAATAAGCTTTCATAACTTTGCTCCCATTATGTTCTATATATACATGGATCTGTTTGTACCACATACAAATAAGTATATAAAAAACCCTCTTCAAAAGCTATATACACTCAGGTGTACTCATATATTCCATCCTACACCTATTCAGCTTGCATATCTTCCTACATATTCATTCATAAATTATTGTTTTTTTTATTATTGTTATTACAAGATTGGATATGTAATAATATTTACCTTTGATGCCTTTTTCTCTCATGTAACTTCCAGTCTCTTCCTCTGCCTTGGTCATGTTGTGCTGTTGTTGTTGTTGTTGTTAAGTGCCGTCGAGTCGTTTCCGACTCATAGCGACCCCATGCACAGCAGAACGAAACACTGCCCAATCCC
>NW_006921663.1:8358720-8365848 GCF_000298275.1 Orycteropus afer afer
TTTTGGATCATATGGTATCTATAGTTCTAACTTTTTAAGAAAGTGCTATACTGTTTTCCACACTGGTTGTACAATTTTAGAATCCCTCCAGCAGTCTGTGTGGTACCCAATTCCTTGATAAGCCCAGCAGTCTTGGTTGTCTTCTTTTTTTTTTTTTTTTTTTTTTTTTTATGCTATAGATTTTCAGTATGCCTTTTCCCACTAGCAATAAAATCACTGCTATGTTTTTAGCTCATATAGGTGAGTAACACATCTGAGAAATCTAACTTTAAAATCTGTTCCATGGAACTGTCTCTGGTACAAAATCATATCAGTAATATTACAGGCTGGTGGGTTTGAACCACCAGCCTTCTAGTTAGTAGTCAAATGGCTTAGGCACTATGCCGCCAGAGTGCCTTTACTGTTGGGACAATAGAACCTATAATTCAAAGTGGAAAGTGTACTTTAGAGAATTATTATAGAAGTACTGAAATATATAAAAGAAGGGGGGCATGAAGAAATCAGAAACCAATTTGGAGTCTCTGGGGAAGAATCTGTTGCCAAACTCATTGAGGTTGCTGACTGAATTCAGTTCCTGTGGCAGGAGGAGAGAGTTTCTTGTTCCTTTGCTGGCTTTCAGCTAGGGGCTTTTTGTTTTCTTGGTCCATGACTCTCTGCATGTTCAAATCATCAATGGCACATTGAATAACATCTTGTGCTTTCTATCTCTTCCCCTTTTGTTATCATTCATAGAAAGGTGTCTGCTTTAAAAGGTTCATAGCTCTGGTGGCATAGTGCCTAAAGCATTTGACTGCTAACCAGAAGGCTGAAGTTCAAACCCACAGCCACTTCTCTGAAGGAAAACTGGGCAATCAACTTCCAAAGAGATACTGCTAACCAGAAGACCTTGGAAACCCAAGGAAGGGCCTCTATGTGTCGAGTCAACTCAACAGCAGTGAGGTTGTTTTTTTAATGATTAAATCATATCCACCTGGATAAACCCTTTATCTTAATATCAATTATACCATGTAATATAACATAATCAAAGGAGCAATATCCCATTATCTTATAGAGTGTTATTTAATTTTGATATGTCTTTCTTTGAGAATTGACTCTTTGTATTGCTTTCAAAAAGAATTTTAGATTCTTAATGAATAATCAGTCAAATAGTCAGCTGGTGTTATTTCAAGTAAATGACAACATTATGTGATAATAAAATAGTGAATTTCTTAAATTAGACATGTGCATAAAAACAAACTCTCCATCTCTGGAAACCCAAGTGATTGCCGTTAGCCACTTAAGTATCACAGCAGGTTACACAAATTATTACATTTAATTAGCATTCTGACAAGTTGAGGAATTATTTACCTGCATTCAGATTACACACTGAAAATCATTTGTAAGTATTTCCTGCCTTGAAAACATCAAAGCAAATCAAAGAAATCAGCTCCAATCTTACACTTATTATCAAATACCTGGAGATCATTAAACCAAATGACAGAGGAAGTAATGTCAATTATAAATGCTGTTTTAAGGTGACATTTGATTTTACCTATAAGGGGGATTATTACAAATGAGACTGGTACAATTCAACATAATTATTTTACTGTGATGTAAAGTTAATACTACTGCTTTTGTTTGTTCCTTTTTTAATAAATAAGGAGGTATAAGGTATACCATCATATAATATTTTGGGTGCCATTCACTGCCTATTAAATTCTGTTCTTAATATAATGTATGTCAAGTGAATAGGTTACTTTGAATTATGGAATATCATATTAAAATTTCCAATATATGTGGAAGAGTTTCAGCGACAGAAAAATATATATATTAATGTGCCAGAAAATATTTCTATGCAGAAAAAAAAATATTCCAGAACAAGATAGACTGAAATCCCGTGGTGATGCAAATGGTTAACTGCTCTACTACCAAATGGCTTATGGTTCAAATCTATCCACGGGCACCTCAGAAGACAGACCTGGAGACTGCTTTTGAAAAATCACAAAGTTGAAAACCGTGTGGAGTACAGTTTTAATCTTCACACATGGGTTTAGATTGTGGGTATATTCTGAAAACCTTCAATATTTTACATCGTTGTTGTTAGGTGCCCTCGAGTTGCCTCTGACTTACAATGTCATAGTACAACAGAACAAAACACTGCCTGGTCCTGTGGAGATTCCATGATCCCTGCTACACCTGAGCCCATCATTGTAGCCACTGTGTAAACCCATCTCATTGAGGGCCTTCCCCTCTTTCCTCGACCCTCCACCTTACCAAGCATGACATCCTTCTCCAGGGCATGGTCCCTTTTACAACATGACCAAAGTAGATGAGACAAAGTCTGGCCATTCTCACTTCCAAGGAGCATTCTGGTTTCACTTTTTCCAGGACAGACTATTGTTAGTTCTTTATCAGTCCATTGTACTTTCAGCATTCTTGGCAGTACCACAACTCAAAAACATTAACTCTTCTTTGGTCTTTTTATTAATTATCCAGCTCTCCCATGCATATGAGGTGATCGAAAATACCATGGCCTGTGTCAGGCACACCTTAGTCATTAAGGAGACACCTTTGCTCTTCAACACTTGAAAGAGATCTTTTGTAGCAGATTTTCCCAGTGCTGTACATCATCTGACATCTTCACTGCTTCTTCCATTGGTGTTGATTGTAGAATGAAATAATATGAAGTCTTTGACAATTCCAATCTTTTCTCCATTTATCGTTATGCTGCTTATTGGTCCAGTTGTGAGGATTTTTGTTTTCCTTAGATGAGGTGTAATCTACACTGCAGACTGTATTCTTCACTCTTTATCCATAATTGTTTCAAGTCATCCTCACTTTAAGGATGCAAAATTGTGTCATCAGCATATTGCAGGTTGTTGATGGTTCTTCCTCCAATTCTGATATCATGCTGTTCTTCATATAGTACAGCTTCTTGGATTATTTGCTCAGCATACAGATTGAATAAGTATGGTACAAAGGTATAACCCTGACACACTCCCTCCTTGATTTTAAATTACACAATATCCCCTTGTTCTGTTTGAATGAAAGCCTCCTGGTACAAGTTCCTCATGACTACAATTAAGTATTCTGGAATTCTCATTTTTCTCAATGTTATTCATAATCTGTTATGATCCACACAATCAAATAATTTTGCATAGTCAATAAAACACAAGTAAATATCTTTCTGGTGTTCTTTGCTTTAAGCCAAGATCCAGCTGACATCAGCAATGATATCCCTCATCCCACATCCTCTTCTGAATCCAGCTTGCATTTCTGGAAGTTCTCCGGCAATATACTACTGAAACTATTTTTGAATTATCTTCAGTAAGATTTTACTTGCATGAGATAGTAATGATATTGTTCGATTATTTCCACATTCCGTGGGATAACCTTCTTTGGAATGGGTATGAATATGGATCTCTTCTAGTCAACTGGCCAGGTAGCTTCCAAATCTTGGCATAGCCAAGTGAATACCTCCAGTGTGGCATCCGTTTGTTAAAACATCTCAATGTGTATCCTGTAAATTCCTGGAGCTTTGCTTTTTGCCACTTCCTTCAGTGCAGCTTCAACTTCTTCCGTCAATATCATTAGTTCTTGCTCATATGCCATCTCCTGAAATGGATGAATGTAGACCAATTCTTTTCAGTATAGTGACTCTGTGTATTCCTTCCATCTTCTTTTGATGTTCCCTGCATCATTTAGTATTTTGCCCATAGAATCTTTTAATATTGCAACTCGAATCTTAAATTTTCTCTTCAGTTCTTTCAACTTGAACAATGCTGAGTGTATTCTTCCCTTTTGGTTTTCTAACTCCAGGTCTTCACACATTTCATTATAGTAATTGGTTTTGTCTTCTTGAGCTGCTCTTTGAAATCTTCGGTTCTGCTCTTTATCTTGTCCTTTCTTCCATTCATTTTAGCTACTCTCTGCTCAAGGTCAAGTTTCAAAGTCTCTTCCAGTATTCATTTTGTACTTTTATTCCTTTCCTGTCCTTTTAATGACCTTTTGCTTTCTTCATGGATGATGTTCTTGATGTTATCCCATAATTACTGTGGTTCTCAGTCGTTGGTGTTCAATGCATGAAATCTATTTTTTAGATGGTCTCTAAATTCAGCAGGGATATATTCAAGGTCATATGTTGGCTCTCATGGACTTGTTTTAATTGTCTTCAGCTTCACCTTGAACTTGCATATGTGAAATTGATGGTCTTTTCCACAATCAATTCCCAGCCTTGTTTTGGCTGACAATATTGGGCTTCTCTATCTCCTCTTGCCACAGATGTAGTCAATGTGATTCTTGTGCACTCCATCTGGTGAACTCCACATATATAGCCAGTGTTTGTGTTGTGGGAAAAATGTATTTTCAATTAATAAGTCATTGGTCTTGCAAAATTCTAATATGTGATCTCCAGTGTTATTTCTATCACCAAGGTCAAATTTTCCAACTACAGGTGATTCTTTGAATCGTACTTCTTCATTTCAATCAACAGTGATAATCAAAACATCTTGATTGTGTTTTCAGTCAATTTCAGACTGCAGAAGTTGGTAAAAATCTTCAATTTCCTCATCTTTGTCTTTGGTGGTTGGTGCATATATTTGAATAATGGTGCTATTAACTGGCTTTCCTTGTAAGCATAGATATTATCCTCTCACTGACAGCATTGTACTTCAGGATATATATTCAAACATTCTTTGTGATGATGAATACCACTCTATTCTTCTTCAATTTGTCATTTCTAGCACGGTAGATCATGTGGTTATCTGATTAAGGTTGGGCAATTTACTTCCGTAGTGATACCACCTTGGAAACCCAAGGTGAGTCGGGTCCAAATCGATGGCACATAAAAACAACAACAAACAACTATGGTCAAAACTGGTCTATTTCAGTTCACTAATGCCTAGGGTATCAACCTTTATGTTTCATTTCATTTTTGACAATTTCTAATTTTCCTAGATTTATACTTCTTACATTCCATGTTATGATTATTAATGGATAAGTGCAGCTGTTTCTCCTCAGTTTCATTTGTGCGACATCAGAAAATGGAGGTCCCCAAAGCTTTACTTTATCCATATCATTAAGATTATTTCTACTCTGATGAGGCAGCTCTTTCACAGTCATATTTTGAGTGCCTTCTGCCTTGAGGGACTCATCTTTCAGCACGGTATCAGACACTGTTTCAGGACTATTCATAAAGATGTCCAGTAATATATCAGACAATTTTTATCTGCATTTATAAGGTTTCCCTGGCCAGTTCTTTGAGAATTGGATTACCTCTTTGTTCTTCTGAGTCTATCACAGTCTGGAAGCTCTGATGAAACCTATCCACCAAGTTCAACCCTGCTGACATTTGAAATACCGGTGGCATAGCCTTCCAGCCTTAGAGCAACATGCAAACCACCATCGTACAATAAACTGACAGGTAAGTTTGTCTCCCTTAGCTGTTCCAAACCTCTCTGCCTACTTCCTGGCAGTCTCTCTATCTGCTCCAGCCATTGGCTCTGGCTCCTTGCTTCCTGCATTGGGTGTGGCTCTTCCTCTTCTTACCTGGAATCTAGCAGTTGGCCCTGGCTTCTTCCTGCTTCCTGCCTTGGGTGGTGACTCACCCTCCCCTTACCTACAGCACAGGCTTGTTCCTGCTTCCTGCATTAGGTGGGGACTTTTCCTCCCCTTACTTGGAATCAGGCCATTAGCCCTGGCTTCTTCCCACTGCCTTCCTTATGACAAATAGAATATAGCATAAAAAAGTTAAGAACCAATGATGGCTTCTGAATTTCTGAATTGAAAGTTTAGGAGAATAGATGCTGGATATTAGAGGATTATAGGAAAATTCATTTTTGTTGTAAGATATAGTGTTAGTAATGGGCATATAATTTGGGATACCTATTGGAATACTGTGTTTTTATTTTATTATTTAAATGATTCATCCAATAGTTAAATAAATGTCAAGTCAATGAGTAATAATGAAAAAAATCAAACTATGAAAATTTCAAACTTCAGGAAAGTGACAAATGAATGGTTTTCAGCACGGACAGTGGTTGCTTGAAGTAGGAAAAGTGGTTAATGATTGCAAAATTTAAGTGAAGAGTAAAGGTTTTTGTAATTAAATGGACATCATTCTTATAGGTAGTCCTAAGTCAGGAAGACAACTCTTTGCTAAAAGTGAACAAAATCTACACAATCCATGTCACAGGAATAATGCATAGAAATAAACATGTTTTCACTAGACATTTTTAGCAAAAAGACATTTTACTATACATTTCAGAAATTTCACTACTCTGAAGACAGGCACCTTGAAACTGAAATAGCTAGAAATCTAGAAGTCTGCACAAAGAATAATATTTGAAAAACAATCAGATAGAAAATGTGAGAGTGTTATAATTATTTAACTCTAGTAATGCCTCTTACATTTCAAGTATAAAATATGCTATTAAGACAACCTGAAGCAAACTCTCTTGCTTATAAATGGGACTCACAAATGATTCATGAAACCAAGAGCAAGAATGGAGCTTTCTCTCAGGAGGCACAAAGCTGGTATCTAAGATGCATTTGAACTGTTTCTATTTCTTACATCTACTTCTCTCAGTGAATCTGTTTTATTCTTTGGTTTCTCTCTCCTCAGACAACCTTCTTTTATCTCATAGAGTAATACCAAAAAAATAAATAAAATGAGTAAAAGGACCCTCTGCTATGAGTAAAGTCTGACTCAGTGACTCTGTATCACAGAGTAGAACTGCCAAATATGGTTTCCAAGTCTGTACATCTTTACAGAAATAGACTATCACATCTTTCTTCTGGAAAATGAGTAGTTGGTTAGTAGCCAAGCATTTTACCAATGTGCCACCAGGTCTCCTATTTCACAGCATTACCCAAACCAATCCCACTGTCATTGAGTTGATTTCAACTCATAGTGACCCAATAGGACAGAGTAGAACTGCTTCATTTCTAAGGCTGTAAATCTTTGTGGAAGCAGACTGCCTCATCTTTCTCCCAAGGATAGATTGGTGGATCCCAACTGTTGACCTTTTAGTTAGCAGCCCAATGTTTGAACCATAGCACCACAGGAGGAGCTCATTTCATTGCATAATAATAATTATATCTATATAGAATTATACACACACACATATATATAATAATATTATACACATA
>NW_006921663.1:8366683-8390971 GCF_000298275.1 Orycteropus afer afer
AGTAAATAACTTTGAACTGCAAACTTGTTTATTCTTTACTGATCATAAACCATTTTTTCCCATTAAGGAATTATTTTCATATATATAATTTCTACATTTTTGCTGGTAAATATTGAAAATCAAGTTAATTGTCTCCTCAGAAAAAAATTCATTGTTATTTAAAAGTTTTGAGTTAAGTGTTGCTTTTTAGAAGAATATGGAAGAACAGTGGAAGTAACAAATGCAAGAAGTCAAAATTCTTAATGCCCAGAAAATAAACAAGCTTTATTAGATCTCTAGACAACAGTCTGTTAAGGCACTCATGTAGAATCTTGAACCAATATATATACATATTTTTTAATAGCACACATTAGGGGTATTGTACTACACAAAAGAAACATAAATATTTTGTCAAATTTTCTTTAAAAATGGGCAACTGAACTAGACATATGATTAATGTATGCTCTGCCATTTGGACAACAGTAATATTGTACTGATGGTGCTAAAGCATCTTTGACAGTTAAGCCTCAGTACTCTCAAGTTCTTATATATTTTCTTAAAGTACACTGGGGATCAAAATATCAAAATTAATTTTTGAAAAGAAGAACTTGTATTTGGTTATTATTTATTTATTTATTTTGCTATTCTGGATCAAATATGCATATTAACAGTTTTCATTAATATTAGCATTCAGACTTTATGTACTATTCATTTCTAATTGCCTGCAGCCTTTTCAAGAACTGAAGAAAATGCAAAACTACTTCAGAGATTCTGTATATGACTGATTGCTTTGAAAACTACCAGGGCTTCTTTAGAATATAAGACTGAATCATTAAAAGGTTTATTTAGCATCTGGTTCATTCAAAACTTTGGAATTCATTTGGAAATGTTACAAAACATGCTAGTATCTCAAGGATTTTTTCTCCCAAAGCTCATGTTCTCAGTGAATGATTTTTCAGAGTACACTATAGGACCATGATGTATAGAAGTAGGAGATGAGGCGAATTTGCCTTGAGCATAACTTTAAATCACATTAGTGAAAAATTAAAATTTATTTTAAAAAGTGAAATTGCTTGAACACCAGTGTTCCTTTAAGCACTGGTCACAATAACCAAAAGGTGGAAACAACCTAAGTTAACAGCAATATGAATATATGCATAACAGCATATGATATACTATTGTTTGTTTGTTGTTATGTGCCATAGTGTTGGACCTGACTCATAGTGACCCCTTCTTGGGTTTCTGAGGCAGTATCACTGTGGAAGTAGATAGCCCAACCTTTCTTCCAAGGAGTGGCTGGTGGGTTTGAACTGCCAGTTTTCTGGTTAGCAGTCAAGTGCCCTAGGCACTATGCTACCAGAGCTCCTAATATATGTATGGTAAAATATGACTCACTGTCAAGGAGAAACAAAGTTCTGACACAACATGACTGAATTTTGAAAACACTGTTGTTGTTGTTATGCGTCGTTGAGTTGGCTCTGACTCATAGTGACCCTGTGTGTAACAGAACAAAGCACTGCGACACCCTTACAAACTTTGCTATGCTTGAGCCCATCTTACAGCCACTGTGCCAATCCATCTGGTTGAGTGTCTTCCCCTTTTCCACTGTCCTTTACTTTCCCAAACATGATACCCTTTACCAGGGAATGGTCCCTTCTGACAACATGTCTGGAGTAGGTGAGATGAAGTCTGGCCATTCTTCCTTCTAAGGAGCAATTATGCTTTCTCCAGGACAGATTTGTCCATTCTTATGCCAGTCCATGAAAATATCACGGCTTGATTTAATCCCTCCATAGTCTTAAAAGTGACATATTTTCTCTACAAGACTTTGAAGAAGTCTTTTGCAGCAGATTTTCTCAATGAAATACAATGTCTGAATGCCTGACTGCTGTGTCCGTGGGTGTTCATTGTGGATCCAAGTAAAATTAAATACCTGAAAACTTCAATCTTCTCTCCGTTTATTGTGATTTTCCCCTATTGGCCCATTTGTAAGGATTTTGTTTTCTTTATGTTAAGCATAATCAAACTGCAGGCTTTGATCTTCACCAGAGAGTGCTTCAAGTCATCTTCACTTTCAGTAAGCAAGATTGTGTCAGCTGCATATTGCAGGTTGTTACTGAGTTTTCCTCCAATCCTGATGTATTCTTTTTCATATAGTACATTAGAGTGAATAAAATAAGTTAGACACAGTAGGATAAATATTTTATGATCCCACTTATTTGAAGTATCTAGAATAGGCAAATGCATAGAAATCAATATTTACTAGTGGTTAGCATATATAGAAGGGTGGGAAGAAAGAGGATTTATTGTTTATAGGGCACTGTTGTTTATAACTGTGGTTTCACAGTGGTTAAAGCAATTGGCTGCAAATGTAAAGGTTGGTGGTTGGATCTCACCAGCTGCTCTGCAAAAGAAGATGAGGCAGTATGCTTCTGCAAACATTTGTAGCCTTAGGAACCCTATGGGAGCACTTACTCTGTCCTACAGGGTCACTGTGAGTCAAAATCAGCTAGATGGCAGTGGTGGGAGTTTTTATTCAGGAGGATGAAACTATTTGAAAACAGTAGTGATAGTTGCACAACACGATGCACGTATTTCGTGTCACTGAATTGTATGTGTAAAACATATAAAATGTTCAAACTGCAAATATTTTGTTATACAGTGAAACCTGTGACAGCTGGAATTCTATGGGACTGCTTTGTTTTTCTGAGTCTCAGAAATTTTCTGCCTTTGACAGTGTTCAGACCCCACTTTTCTACTGCTTTCCCTATAACAAACCAAAGCCTTTAAGTTAGATACAACTCATAGCAACCTCTCCTTGAGTTTTGGAGTCAGTATCACTAAGGAAGTAGATTGCCCAACCTTCTTTCTGAGGAGTGTCTGGCGGGTTTGAACAGCTGGTCTCCTGGTTAGCAGTCAAGTGCCTTAGGAACTTACTGGACAGTACTGAGAGTACTATATTTGTTGTTGTTGTTATTAAGTGCCGTCGAGTCATTTCTGACTCATAGTGACCCCATGCACAGCAGAATGAAACACTGCCCGACCCCTTGCCAGCCCCACAATCCCTGCTATACTCAAGCCCATCATCGCAGCCACCGTATCAATCCATCTCATTGAAGGCCTCCCTCTCTTTCGTTGACCCTCCACCCTACCAAGCATGACATCCTTCTCCAGGAAATGGTCCCTTCTGACAACATGACCAAAATAGGTGAGACAAAGTCTGGCCATTCTTGCTTCCAAGGAGCATTCTGGCTGCACTTCCTCCAGGACAGATCTCTTAGTTCTTTTAGCAGTCCACGGTACTTTCAGCATTCTTCGCCACCACCACAACTCAAAAGCATCAACTCTTCTTCAGTCTTCCTTATTCATTGTCCAGCTCTCACATGCATACCAGGCAATTGGAAATATCATGGCTTGTGTCAGGCGCACCTTAGTCCTCAAGGAGATATCCTTGCTCCTCAGCACTTGAAACAGTTCCTTCGCAGTTGACTTTCCCAATGCTACACGTCGTCTAATGTCCTGACTGCTGCTTCCGTTGGCATCGATTGTAGAACCAAGCAACATGAATTCTTTGAGAACCTCAATATTCTCTCCATTTATTGTGATGCTGCTCCTTGGTCCTTGGTTATTTTACCTCAATTACAAAAAACAAAACTAGATTAAAAGTTTGTGTGCATATTTTAAAAGAAAACTTGCTGATTTTGTTCCTGTTCACGTATCAAGTTTTACTTATATTCTCTTCATTTTTCTGTAATCATAGGAGATCAACTTGGAAACTTACCACAATAATTAACTTATAAAATTCTGACTGCTGTATTTAATGATGAGTGTCTAGAAGTCAAAATCATTTATCACCTATTATTATATAATGACTAAAGATGATGAAAGGCACAAAACAGATTTCCAATAATTGCTTATTTTTGTTGAATGAATGTATACAGGGCATTTTAATAATAGCTCTTTTTGAGCCATGGCATTCATGGTTATCTTTAATATCATGTAATCAAATTGTAATCCTAAATTCAAATTATTGCAGTTGAGTTTGTCTTCTAAAATTTCAAATGAAGTAAAAATCTAAAACAGTTCTATTAAGTTTCTTTAAATAAACTTTACTACTTTACTTGACATTGGTGTTTTTAATTTTAAAAGCTTTTTCATGATGCATCTAGTAGTATTATTTTTATTTTATTGAATATGTAAATACTTTCCTTTTTAATTTATATTTAAACCATAAAATAACCACATTTGGATAAGATGTATCACAAGCTAAATGGTATAATCTGTTGAAACGTAATAAAAAAGAACAGTTCAAGGTCAGGGTTTAGAAATCTAATTTTGAAATAAAAAGAGTATTTGGCTATCAAGAGTAATGTGGTCTTTCCAATTTTTCTTTAAAATTTCAATGAGAAAAATTTAAAAATATGGTAACTGGAGACAAGACAGAAAACAAAGATTGATGATTAGCACAACTTTAGAAGTGATTTGCATTTTCTGCAACTCCTATGAACTGAGAATCATAGTCCATGTCAAGATGTCTGTTGGCCTGATATAAGGAACACTCTGCATTCATTCTTCTCCTTTGTAGTGTAAACTAAGGAGCTCTGGTCGCATGGTACCTAAGGCATTTGACTGCTAATCAGAAGATTAGAGATTCAAACCCACCAGCTCTGTGAAAGGAAGATAAGGTAATGTACTTCCATAAGTATTTACCAACTTAGAAACCCAATGAGAGTCATTGCTATGAGTCAGAATTGACTTGATGGAAGGTTTTTTTTTTTTTTTTTTTTCTCTGTGTGTATAAACTTAAGAGAAGATAATGCATGGTACTTACCAGATATGAAGATATGTTTGCTGAAGTAAAGGATGGCCTTGTAAGAATGACATCTGCATACTAGTATGTATAATATAGAGGATCCCTGGTGACACTGTGGTTATATGCTTGATTCACTGAAAGGTATAAAAAAGTACAAAACAAACTCACTTCCATCCAGTCTCTTCCAACTCACAGTGACCTCCATTGGGTTTCAGAGGTGGTAAATCTTTGCAGAAGTAGATTGACCCATCTTCCTTTTGTGGACCGGCTGGTGGATTTGAACCTCCAGGCTTTTGGTTGCAGTCAAATGCCACAGTTCAAACCCACCATCTGTTCTTCAGGAGAAAAATGTGGCATTCTGCTTCCATAAAGATTTACAACTTTGCAAACCCTATGTGGTACTTCTACTCTGTCCTAAGGATCACCATGAGTCAGAATTGGCTCGACAGCAATGAGTTTGATTTTGTTTTCATATGTATAGTACAAGCAAGTTAAAAACTCAGTTTCATGACAAATTTGGAGAATTATAGGAGAGTAAATTCTGGGCATATCTGCTGCTGTTATTATTTTTCTTTAACTCTTATTCATACAAAAGAGAAAGAAATTTGACTAGTACACAAAGGTAGAGGCAATACAATAATGTACCCCACCCACAGAGATTAGTTGGCAGAGTTTAATATTAGGTAGATTTGTGCTCCTTAGAGTATGAATAATGAGAAAGAAAATAAAACTAGACTCATGGAAATACACTACAGTAAGATAAAGAAGAAACCCTATCTTAAAAGTGAAAGGAAAAGTGTATCTTTTAAAAATGATTTATTGTTATAATATTTCAGAATTCCAATTTTATTGTTTTATTAAGATTCAAGAAGGCTCATTGAAATAACAGCAGAGAAGCATAAGGAATGGACAGCTTTTCAATATAAAAGACAGCAAATCTTATGAATATAGAAACTATCTCAATGGAAGAGCTTTTGATTTTATAGAAGGATGTAAACACTGAAATGTTTAAGAAAAAGCAGAGAATATACAAACAGACAAAAACATTCCCAAGGAAGGGAAAAAACCTTAGTAGCAGGAGTGTGAGAGCCCACACAAGTCTTTGCCATAAACATGATTCAGCCACTTAGTCTTTGGTCTCATACATCACATTCTAATGCGATAATTAGATAGATTCTCACAGTCTATGTTTCAATAAGATATGACTGAGGTAAATGTGATCTTGTGGATTGCAAGAAACTGTTGACAGTGACAAATGTTTATACAGGGTGTTGACCAAATACAACTGCTAACCAAAAGGTTAGTGGTTCAAACCTACCAGCCACTCTGAAGAAACATGACTGGGCAATCTACTTCCATAAAGATTTACTGCCTCAGAACCCCAACAGGGGTCACTATGAGGTGGAATGGACTCAAGAGCAGGGGTCATTCTAGAACTTTCCAAATCCTTGGCAATCAGCCATATTATATTGTTGTTAGGTGCCATCAAGTCATTTCTGACTCATAGCAACCCTATGCACAGCAGAACAAAACATTGCCCAGTCCTGTGCCAGCTTCATGATCCTTGCTATACTTGAGCCCATCGTTGCAGCCACTGTATTAGTCCATCTCGTTGAGGGCCTTCCCCTCCTTAGTTGACTCTCCACCTTACCAAGCATGACATTCTTCTCCAGAGAGGGATTGGTTCTGACAACAAACCAAAGTAGATGAGACAAAGTCTGTCCATTGTTGCCTCCAAGGAGTGTTCCCACTGCGCTTCTTCCAGGACAGATTTGTTAGATCTTTTAGCAATCCATGGTACTCTCAGCATACTTTGCCAGCACCACAATTCCATCATCTTTTCTTCAGTCTCCCTTATTCATTGTCCAGCTTTCAAATACATATGAGGAGACTGAAAATACCATGGTTTGTGTCAGGTGCACCTTAGTCCTCAAGGAGATATTTTTGCCTTTCAGCACTTGAAAAAGGTCCTTCACAGCCAATTTACCCAGTGCTATATGTCCTATAAGTTGTCTGATGTCCTGACTGCTGCTTCTGTTGGCATCAACTATAGACCCAAACAATTTGAAGTCTTGGACAACTTCAATCTTTTTCCACCCTTTGTGATGTTGCTTATAGGTCCAGTTGTGAGGATTTTTGTTTTCTTTATATTGAGTCCATACTGCAGACTGAATGCTTCAATCTTCAGCAGTAAGTGCTTCAAGTCATCCTCACTTTCAATAAGCAAAATTTTGTTGTCAGTATAGTGCAGGTTATTAATGATTCTTCCCCCAATCCTGATGCCATACAGCCCAGCTTCTCAGATTACTTGCTCAGCATATAAATTAAATAAATATGGTGAAAGGATACAACACTTACACACTCCCCTCTTGATTTTAAACCATGCAGTGTCCCTTTGTTCCATCTGAATGACAGCCTCTTGGTCTATGTACAAGTTACTGATGAGTATAATCAAGTTTTCTGGAATTCCCATTCTTCTCAATGTTACCCATACCATAATTGGTTATGATTCATGCAATCAAATGTCTTTGCATAGTCAATAAAACATAAGTAAACATCTTTCTGGTGTTCTTTGCTTTGAGTCAAGACCCTTATGACATCAGCAATGATATCCCTTGTTCTGCATCCTCTTCTGAACCCAGCATGCATTTCTGGAAGCTCTCTGTCAATATATTGCTGCAACCGTTTTTGAATTTTCTTCAGAAAGATTTTACTTGTGTGCAATATTAGTAATATTGTTCAATGATTTCCACATTCTGTGGGATCACCTTTCTTTGGAATGGGTACAAATATGTGTCTCTTCCAGTCAGTTGGCCAGGTAGGTGTCTTCCAAATCTCTTGCCATAACTGAGTGAGTACCTCCAGTGCAGCATCTGCTTGTTGAAACATTTCAGTAGGTACTCTGTCAATTCCTGGTGCCTTGTTCTTTGCCAAATCTTTCACTGCAGTTTCAACTTCTTCCTTCAATACCATTGGCTCTTGATTATATGCCACCTCCTGAAATAGATGAAAATCAACCAGGTCTTTTTGATACAATGACTCTGTATATTCCTTCCATCTTCTTTTGATGCTTCCTGTATCATTCAATATTTTACCCATAGAATCTTTCAGAATTGCAACACAAGGTTTACATTTTTTCCTCAGTTCTTTCAGCTTGAGGAGTTCTGGGCATGTTCTTCCCTTTTGGTTTTCTAACTCTTGTTTTTTGCACATTTCATTATAGTAACTGGCTTTGTCTGCTCTAGCTGCTCTTTGAAATCTTCTGTTCAGCTCTTTTATCTTGCCATTTCTTCCATTTGCTTTAGCTACTCTCCACGCAAGGGCAATTTCCAGAGTTTCTTCTAACAACTATTTTGTTTTTTTCTTCCTTTCTTATCTTTTTAATGACCTTTTGTTTTCTTCATGGATGATGTTCTTGATGTCATCCCATAATTCTTCTGGTTTTTGGTCACTGGTGTTCAATGCATCAAATCTATTCTTTAGATGGTCTCTACAATCAGGAGGGATATATTCAAGGTCATATTGTGGCTCGTGTGGAATTGTTTTAATTTTCTTCAACTTCAAATTTAATTTTCATATGGGCAGTTGATGGTCTATTCCACAATCAACTCCTGGCCTTGTTTTTGCTAAAGATATTTAACTTTTCCATCACCTCTTGCCACAGATGTAGTCAATCTGATTCCTGTGCACTCCATCTGGTGAAGTGTATGTGTATAACCTCTGCTTGTGTTTTTGCAATGAATGAGTCCTTGGTCTTGCAAAATTCTATCATGCAGTCTCCAGTGTTATTTCTGTAACCACGGCCAAATTTTCCAACTACCAGTGATTTTTCTTTGTTTCCAAGTTTTGCATTCCAGTCACCAGTAATAATTAACTCATTTTAATTGGACGTTCAGTCAGTTTCAGACTGCAGAAGTTGATAAAAATCCTCAATTTCTTCATCTTTGGCTTTGGTGTTTGGTGCATAAATTTGAATAATAGTAGTATTAACTGGTCTTCCTTGTAGGCATATGGATATTGTTCTATTCACTGACGGCTTTGAACTTCAGGACAGATCTTGAAACATCCTTTGTGATGATGAATGCCATGCCATTTCTCTTCAAACTGTCATTCCCAGCATAGTAGATCATATGGTCGTCTGATTCAAAGTGGCCAAAACAGTCCATTTCAGCTCACTAATGCCTAGAATATCAATCTTTATGTGTTTCATGTCATTTTTGACAGCTTCCAATTTTCCTAGATTCATACTTTGTACATTCCATGTTCCGTTTGTTAATGGATGTTTGCATCTATTTCTCCTCAAATTGAGTCATGCCACATCAGCAAATGGAGGTCCCAAAAGCTTTACTTTGTCCATATTATTAAGGTTTTTTCCTACTCTAATGATGCAGCTCTTTCCCACTTTTATTTTGAGTGTCTTCTGACCTAAGGAACTGGTCTTCCTCTACCGTATGGGACAATATTTTGGGTCTATTCATAAAGCTGCCCAGTAATGTACCAGACAGTGTTTCTCTGGTATTCATAAGATTTTCCCTGGCCAATTTTTTGTGAAATGGATGGCTTCTTCCTTTGTCCTAGCGTGTGTCAGTCTGTAAGCTGCACTGAAACCTGTGCACTATGTACAACCCTGCTGGCATTTGAGACACTGGTGGCACAGCCTCAGGCCTCACAACAACACACAAACCACCACATTATAACAAACTAACAGACAAGTTTGTCTTCCTTAGTTCTTTGAATCCTCTCCACCTCTCCTTAATTGGATCCCACAGTTCTGTTGTCATTTGCTTTTCCACCCCTTCCTGCTTCTTGGGTGTGTGGCCTGTCTCCCTCCCCTTACCTGGGTTCCCCTGGCTTTGTCTTGGCCCCAGCTCCTTCCCCTGCCTCCTATGCCTGAGTGCCCTGCCTGTCTGCCCACACTTACCTGGGTTCCAATGGTTATATCTCTTCCATGGCTCCTCCCATGCTTCCCACAGTATATTATAGGCAGCAAATATTAGAATTGGTGATCAAACAGAGCAGCTGGAATTCTCCCTAGAAGTGAGAATGGTCAGACCTTGTCTTTTATACTTTCCTCACATTATCAGAAGGGACCATTCCTTAGAGAAGGATATCACACGTGGTAAAGTAGACAGTCAGTGAAAAAGGAGGAGAACCTCAGTGGAGGGACTGACACAGTGGCTCAAAAGATGGATTTAAACATAGCAGCAATTGTAAAGATATGCAGGACTAACATTGTTTCATTTTGTTGTACATAGGATGACTCTGAGTGGGAATCAACTTGATGGCACCTAATGTCATCAAACAGTAACGTTTTTTGCAATAAAAATTAAAGCAAGATGGAATTTTAATAAAACAAAGAAGTATCCAGATATAGAACAATTATTGACTTGGAAACTAGATTATATAAGTTTGTCAGAATGGAATTTGTTCGTGTTTTGGATAATAGTAGAAGGGCCAGATATCAAGACAAGCCTCAATGACAACAGTAAAAAGGATTCCTAATTTTGAATCTTTAAAAGAGATCATTTTGTGAACTTTGGGGAACGAACTGAAGACTGAGAAATACTGGCTTCAGCCTAAGTTCTAATACTAACAGAATGATATCATAAATAAAAATGCTAATGTTAAAAGAATAACATTACTGGGACAACAGAGAGGACAATGATTAAAGTGTGAAGGAATAAATCGATTGACAGTAGAGTCATCACTAATGAACAGATATTTGTTTATTCTTATTCTCAAAACTGAGAACACAGAACTTGAGCATGTCTGACATATTTCAGTAGCAGTTTGGTGTTGAAAATTTTCAACTCTTTGTAACTTGTCATTACTTCTATTTTTATTTGCCCTCTTTCTTTTTAAAACCTATGTATTTCTATACAAAAACAGAATCTTCCACTACCAAGTTAAGACTTCCTTGAACTGAGATGTTGTCTCTTTTCTCTCTGTTAAGATTTTCAATTAAACTTTAGAAGGACTGGACAGTCTTTGTGAAAACTCTGCATGTTTTCAGAAATACTTTCCTCAGAACTTCTCTTCTGACCTGTGTTTGGAGTGCTATATTGCTCTGATTCTCTAAGGCAAATAAAAAATGCCTTACTGACAGATTGAATTGTTTGTTGACTTTTTGCTGGCTCTGAATATCATGTAAAATGTGCTGCACAATTTAAGAACAGACACTAAAACAATCCTCTATAAACATTTTGCATTGCTTCTTGCCAGTTTAGAAGCAGACTTATCCATTGTTAGCTACACTCATAAACAGATTATGTGTTCAGTATAGTATTAAACTTCAAACAAATAAAATATAGAATGTTATAAAAAGAGTAGGGAATAAATGGTAATTTGGTAAAAAAAAGTTTGGTTCATTTTTGTTATTGTTTTGTTTTTGCTTTTATGCCAGGTAATATGATACAATTTTTTTTTATCGTTTACTTTAAATTGCAAAATAACATCGTGAGTTAGATATAAATATAGTCAATATGTGAGTGAACTGAGCTTAGAGAGTTAAAGTTGTTACTAAAAATCAATTACTCTAATTAAAATACATAAATTTGCCTCTTAGAGGAACAAACTAAATTTACTTTAAACAATATTTTTTCTGAATGTGGCAATTTCAGAAAATTTTTTTAGTATATATATTTGTGAGATATCTAGTTGGGACTGAAAGTACATAATGTGAAATTGAATATTTTTTACTTTCACTTTGATATTCGATGGATTGCAATCAAATAAAAATGGATGTTATTTAAATGAAGGATAAAAGTTAACCATGTATGAGAAGTGATAAGGACTGAGACTTCAATGTTTGTGATACTATTAATAATTGGATATCTTCATTAAAAATAACAAGAATACACATACAGTTATTATTAGTTTAGTAACATTTCCCAAATTACTTTCTCCTTATCTCATTAGCAGAATGAACACAATTAACTAGGCATATTTCATTGCATTAATATCTTATTATAGAAATCACATAGTTGATAGTCTTTCAAAGTATTAACTTCTAAATTGACACAAAATGTAAGTAGCTAAGTTACTTGTTTTTTAATTGTTTAGCTTTAAATTATTGACTAATGTAATACATATTTAAATGTATTAAGGAATGAACTCTTCAGTATAAACTATCAAAAGTTATCCCTAAAAAGTAGTTACTGTGTAACTATATCTTAGATTTATTCTTTCCTTCATTAGTGTATTCAAATACATGCATTGAATAGTTTCATTTGCAAGGTATTGTGCTATTTGCTAGTGTATAATGGACAGTTGGGCAATCCTACTTCCGTAGTGATACTGCCTCGGAAACCCAAGGAGAGGTCGCTGTGAGTCGGGGCCGACTCGACGGCACATAACAACAACAACATAATGGACAGTAAGAAAAAAGTGATGTCATGCTCACCTTTATGTGGCTTATCTTCCAATGGGGGAGGTAAATCGAATAATCATATTACATGGTTATACAGTACACAGTCTTTGAGAATCTATCAAAGAGGAATATGATTTAAATTCTGGAAAGTTTCTTGAGTAACTGTGGTTTTAATTGAAGTCTAAAGGATGGATATGTATTTGTTAAGAAAAATGGTGTAGAAAAAGATTATTCTAGTTAATGAGAAAACATAAATAAATGAGAGAGGGTTGTGCATTAGGGAAAGAGAAGTTGGTAAGTCAATGTAATAAAATTCAGAGAAAAGTGAGACACCTCAAATGTGAGATTAGAGATAGGGGGCTAAGAACAAAATAATGACACAGACAAGGACATCTTAAATATCATGTGAAGGGTTTTATCCTATAAGCAATGTGAAATTCTTGAAGAGTGTGATATTAATAACCTATGGAAAGTATTAATCTGGCTTTAGTTTATGAAATTATCTATAAGGGAGCTATAAGAGCTACAGCTGATAAACAATTGTCATTGATTCAATTATTACTCATGGTGACCCTTTAGGACAGAGTGGAACTGTCTCCATAGGGTTCCTAAGGCTATAAATCTTTATGGAAGCAGATTGTCTCATTTTCTCCTTTGGAAGTTTGGTGGGTTGAACTGCCAAACTTTTTTTGGTTAGCACTGAGTAGTTCAACCACCACGCCACTGTTGATGGAAGCAAGCAAATAACAAGTGATTTTATTGGACAAGATATAAGATGAAAGTAATATTGACAAAGTTAATAGAATTACATGGAGAGATTTTAGATACATTTAGAGTAGAAAATCAAATAGGTGATTAATTGTGCATTTATTATAAATGAAACATTTGAAAGCTACTATGAGAAATACAAATTAGAATAATATATGATCTTTGAACATAAACAACTTGATACATTTTGGATCGTAATAAATTCACATAAAAATTAAAGTAACTATACAAAAGTCCATTAAAAAAGAAAAAAAAAAAAGTGCTGTTGAATAGATATCAATTCACAGCAACCTAATATGACATAGCAGAATTGCATGATAGGGTTTCCAAGGCTGTAAATCTTTATGGAAGCAGCCTGCCACATCTTCCTCTGGTAGAGCCACTGTTAAGTATGAATAGGTGGTCCTTCAGTTAGCAGCTGAATGTTTAACCATTGTGGTACTAGAGGTTCCCCAGAAGGCTCATGAGTATGTGAAAATGTGCTCAATAGCATTATTTACCTACATATTATGATTTTGAGACACTTGGGAATCTGAGGGAAGAAATACTGTACTATTAATATAGCTGCAAGAGGAAGGGATGGCCCCTTTTAAAACAGAGGAAGAGTAAACATTTGAGGATATTGTGTTGTTGTTGTTTTTGTTGTTATTTGCCGTCGAGTTGCCCCAACTCATAGCGACCCCTCCTTGGGTTTCAGAGGCAGTATCATTACTGAAGTAAGATTGTCCAACCTTCCTTCTAAGGAGTGGCTGGTGGGTTTGAACCGCTAGCCTCCTGGTTAGCAGTCAAGTGCCTTAGGCACTATGCTACCAGAGCTCCCTTTGAGGATATAGGTAGGTTGTTATTGTGAAATACGTTCCCAGGTTGCAAATTGAAAGGAATTTTTGAGGAGGAATGAAGAAAGACCATAAGAGAGAGGAAGTGGAAAATATTACTAAAATGAGAGTCCAGAATATGACTGATGATGCCATTGGTCCCCTTATCAGATATTAACAACAACTATAATACACACTAATCCCATTAGTTGCTCAGATAAAAGTGTGTAGATCTTTAAAACCTGAAAGTACCCAGATCACAGTTATATCCTATAATTAAGGCCCACATGTCTTTTGGAGATCTGGTGGTGTAGTGCTTAAGACAGTTGACTGCAAACCAGAAGGTTGGAGATTCAAATCTACCAGCTGCTCTGCAGAAGGAAGATGGTGAAATCCACTTCTATAAAGATTTACTGCCTTAGAAACCCAGTGCAGGTCACTATGAGTCAGAATCAACTCCACGGCAGTGAGGGTTTGATTTTATTTTATTTTATTTATTTTTTTGTCTTATTGTGTATGAGAGGATCCATTACTTTGTGTTTAGTTGGTGTTGGGAGGTGAAACAAGTTCAGCAGAAGCCATATGGACTTCATGGTAGTCTACTTTAGTAATCTGAATCACTTCTGGTTTATTATATTGTAGTGATGATGGTTGGATTGTTCCTTAGTTGTCAGACAACAGCCATGAGAGTGGAGTATTCTTCTTTCTTTCTCATTTCTTCTTATTCTAGATTAGAGGATTTATTGAGAATTTTCTATCAACTATGGGTTATAAATCATACTTTTTCCTCCAAAGCTATAATGCTACCAAAAAATTAGAAACTCAGATATCCCTCTTGAGGACATATCTCAGAAGAAAAACTTTTTTTGTTGTTGATTGTGGTGTTGCTATATGGTTGTGGACTCCAAATAGTGGTTTGTTATTCATTCTGTGATCAACTTTTCCAGTCCAACTGTCTAATATAATGTCCCATTTGTCACAGGAATCAAGGAAAAAAATATTAAAATCAATCTTCAATTTAATCTAATTGAAAGCTGAAATGAAATCATATCACCCATTCTTCAAAGTTAGATATATTTTCTTTGATATTTTTTTCTCTTGTGAATTTAAAATATTTATATTTCTTAAAAAACATAAAATGTGTTATGGAACAGAAGGTAGAATTTACTCTATAAAACATGCCAGGCACTAATTGTACAATCTGTGCTTCAAATAGAATGCTTTCAACCTCCAAAGTTATTGTAGATGTTTCACCATTATGTAGTGGGAATTATGTAATGGAATTGTAGATGCAATTATTACAAATACCACCCTGTGTTTTTTGGGTAAGCCTGGTTGGGTAACAGTACATAATTTAGAGTAAAATTCTCCTAAATGATATATTAACGACTTTTATGTTTTTCTCCTAACTTATCTTATACCATCTACACACTCAAGCATGTATGGAAATATCCATGGCATGTTTTGTTAAAAATGAAGAATGATAAATGCAAAGGAAGATTTCAGAAATACAAGTAGAAGATAGAAGAGCAAAACATATGCTACAAAATATGAAATCCAAGTGGTATGGTAAATACATTCTGTTTCAAAGCAGACAAGAAATACCAAGTGGCATATTAAACTAATTGGGGTATTTCAGTATGAATAAAATATTATCATCTCTAATTTTTTATAAAACTCTTGAATATCTTGTGGAATACTATGTAATTCATGGTACGTGTGGGAGTGAGGGTGTGTAAACCCACACTGGAGGCTTGTTTTACCTCCACATTTAAGTAAAGCTATCCAATTCCCTGCATGATGATAGCAGGTGATTTACTGAATAACAACAGGTCAATCTTTTGGAATTTACTTGGCGTGTAATCTGATTTCTCATGTTATATTCTGAAATGTAGCTCTCTTTTTATGCATATCTTGCAGGTATTATTCAAACAAAATATGTGAAATTTCACACTACTTTATCTCAATCATTAGGGTATGCAGGTCGTGGTAGTTAAGTTTGTGTGTCAACTTGGCTGGGCCTGGTTGAGTGGCTGGACAGCTGGATGTAGTTAGTCCTCATGATGAGACTGGTAATCAACTCCATGGTAGAATCTACTGTGAGCAGCTGAGTAGGTCCCTTAGGGATATTGCCTGCTTTCTGAATAAAGGAGAAGCCTTGGGGAATGGTTTCTAGTTTACACTTGCTTGAACCCTGCATGTAGCCATGTCATTGTTTAGCAGCCTGCCATGCTCTGACAACCTTGGGACTTTCAATGGACTTGAATTAATAGCCTGCTGTGTGGTTTGGTAACATCAGAAATGTGCCTTTTTACTTGTCAACTTTAGGCTTGTCAGCCTCTGCAACCAGCAGCTGCCTGAGTAAAGAAAAGCCTCCAGCTTCAGTGGGCCAGGAGCAGTAGGCAGAGCTGATGCCAAAGGTTGAGGGGCCTTCACCCAGCCCCTAGAGCCTGGCAGTTTGAACTTGAACTTAAAGCCTCCAAACTGTAAGAGAATAAACTCCTGTTTGGTAAAGCCACTCCATTTGTGGTATATTCCTATCAGAGTGGCATTATGTAACCAAAACACAGGTTTAATACTAAGTAACCGTTCCACAAGGGAGTTACAGTAAAGCCCCAGTCCTCTTGTGTTTACACAGTTAACACAACTGTTCCACCATATAGCTGCCACATGATGTCTGCTAGAGCCTTCCCTGTTAAACATGCTGGCTTTCTGCACTTCCCTTTGTTTATAAGAGTCATGCCTTCCTCCAATGTAGTTCTTATAAGTAAAAGTGAAACAGACAATGCTTCTGGTATTCATTTTTCGGAAGTGAGAGGCATGTGTAATTTCTCCCATAATATTAATATTGTTTTCTTTCTATTTCCCAATTCTCTCTCTGTTTTAGTTCAATAAGAATTCATTTACTTAGGAAAAGAGAGAGCAAGGAACACAGCAAGGGTTGCCACATTTTGTTTACTTATTAAATATTCCAGACCACATCCTTTAAGCTTAGAAGTTACATAATTCTTGCATATGGTCTCAAAGCTCTTTCTGACAAATTCCATTTACCTCGTGCCTCAGGACAAAAATGGGAGGTAAAGGACAAGGGAAGAATTGTTGGAAAAGATAATACTTAGGTTAGTATCTCACCATATAATCTTGCCTTTTTTTTTTTTTCTGTTTTTCCCCTTTGTAAAGTACAATATGCAGTGTTTAATTTCAAAGATGATTCTTCCTGGAAATCATTAATGTAATAACTGGAATTTTTAATAAACTAACCAAGAGTCTATTCATTTTGAACAACATGTTGAAGCTAAGGGGAACAATATTTCACTTTCTCTGATAAATTCTTAGATGGCATTATTCTAACACCTTTCGGCACAACACTGTTTTTTTGACTGGTAGAATGCTCCAAGGAAGACAGGGCTTTGTGTGCCTTTGGGTACCCAGCAGGAATCTCTGTGGAAGCAATTTGAGCACTGATCAGCATCTCTCACCAGATATGCCAGCATGAGAATAAGGTTAGAAAATAATATAATGGTCATGATGTCTTCTCAGACTTCCCAGAGGATTTCAGCCAAAGAAACCACTGCAAGTCCATCCCCACAGTGCCCAGAGGAGAATTTCATGTGGAATTTCTTTAACCTGTTCAGCAATTGAGCTCTAAGCACATGAATGATTGCCTGCATTAAACTTTTAGAATTTGTAGTTTTATCTATTTTCTTTCTTTTAGTCCATTTAATGTTTCAAGCTGTAATTTATTCCCCTAAAGTTTTTTGAATACATATTAAATAGATTTTTTTGAATATTTATCTTTTTTCTTTTAATCTTCTAGTCTTTTGTTTTCAAACTCTCACAGTTAATTATTCTTAGTTGTTTTATCTTTTCTTATCCTTTTATAAGACTTTTATCTCATGTTTACTTTGTTCTTATATTACTTATTTACCTAGTTTCTTCTTATCACCTTTAGGCTTTGTTTTAATTATTTCCTTTTTCTGTTATCTATTTTTAATTTTAGTTTTAAATTTTTTATTATAATTTCTCTTTCTTATCTTTGTTTTAGTTTATCTTAATATAACAAACAAAGAGAGTTAAAAAGTGTGGAACAGTTGAATCTTTCTCTGCCCTAAGCAAGGAAGATTGCTTTCCTTTTCTCTATTTGATTTTGCCTGTTACTGATGATGATCGCCAATTCTCTTAATATTAAAGCTCTTACCTCTAAACTCTTATTTAGAAAGGTTATAAAGTGGTTAGAAATAAAATGGGATTTGATTTTAAATGGCTTTTCCACTTAGTAGGAATGTGTTTTTGTCCTATAAAGTGTCCTAATATGTGGGCTTTGCTCTTGAGAATATTATTTAGCCTCTAGCCCTCTGATGTTTTCGATTCTCTGATAATAAGAATAACTTTCAAATTTTTTGTGAGTTAATTCATGTGAAATATACTTACTAATTTCTTCTACTCCCCTAATAAGGAGAAATAAAGTATGAATAAAACTTAATTATATTTTTAGAAAAGCAGTAACCACTGTTTTAAATTATCTCCTAAAAATCCAAATTGACTCTAGATTTTGTAATTGATTTGGCCTACTGAGTTCCCTGTCTGACATGTCTGGGTCACAAAAACTACCATACCAACTTCATTAGCCATTCAAAAATTTTCCCCTGACTCTTCTCTCTTTTTCCTTCATTTTGCCAAAGGAGAAATGTGTCCTTAACACAAGGCTTTGAAACTCTGAATTTCTGATAAAATAGACTAAAATAACCAAAATGCTATGTTTAGGCTGATTCCTTTGATCTTGAGGCATTTGTCCATTTAAATTACCCAGTGTTGCAATAGATGGTATTGAAGGTGATGTACCACGGGGAGATTTTAACAAATAATAATCTACATTATAAGACCATGTTTTCCACTTGACTTCAATTCATTAGTGCTCTCTAAATTCCTTCTTCTCAGTCCACTTCAGGGGCCTGAAGTAGGCAAATCCAGGGCCTGGAGGCTGTTTTTCACTTGGATGTGGCTCTATATTAAGGCCCGGGACTGAGGTAGGCAGGTATAAATGGGTGAGGTACAACTAAGGGAGAATAACTTGTCTGTTAGTTTGTTGTCCTGTGGTGGCTTACATATTGATGTGAAGGCTAGAGGCTATGCTACCATGCTGCAAAAGGCTACCAGGGTTACCCATATTGGAAAGGTTTCAGCAGAGCTTCCAGGCTTAGACAGACTCAGAAGAAAGAAGAAGCTATGCACTTCTCAAAAAATTGTCCAGTGAAAACCTTATGAATAATAATGAAACACTGTCTGAGATATTACTAGAAAACTTTATGAACAGCCCTGAAACATTGTCCAACATAGTGCTGGAAGATAACCCCATCAAGTCAGAAGGCACTTGAAATTTGGGGAAGAGCTGACTCCTCAGAATAGAGATGACCTTAAAAATATGGATAGAATAAAACTTTCAGTACCTCCATTGGCTGATGTGGCATGACTCAAAATGAGCAGAATGGATAGAATAAAACTTTCAGTACCTCCATTGGCTGATGTGGCATGACTCAAAATGAGCAAACATCCATTAATAATTGGAACAAGGAATGTATACAGTATGAATCTAGGAAAATTAGACATTGTCAAAAATGAAATGGACCCCATAAAGATCATAAAGATAGGCATTAGTGAGGTGAAATGGACTGGTTGTGGCCATTTTGATCAGACAACCAAATGATCTACTATGCCAAGAATGACAAACTGAAGAGGAATGGTGTGGCATTCATTGTCACAAAAGGTGTTTCAAGATCTGCCCTGAAGAACAATGCTGTTAGTGATAAGATAATATCCACAGACTTACAAGGAAGACCAGTTAATACTATTATCCAAATTTATGTACCAACCACCAAACCCAAATATGAGGATATTGAAGATTTCTACCAACTTCTGTAGTCTGAAATTGACTGAACATGCAATCAAGATGTGTTGATTATCACTGGTGAATGGAATGCAAAAGTTGGAAACAAAGAAGAGTTACCGGTAATTGGAAAATATGGCCTTGGTGATAGAAATAACACTGGAGATCATATGATAGAATTGCAAGACCAACGACTTATTCATTGCAAATTCCCTTTTTCAACAACATAAGTGATGACTATACACAGGACTTCACCAGATGGAATACAGAGAAATCAGATTGACTAAATCTTTGGCAAGAGGCAATGGAGAAGTTCAATATCTTCAGCCAAAACAAGACCAGGAGCTGATTGTGAAACAGACCATTAACTGCTCATATGAACATTCAAGATGAAGTTGAAGACAATTAAAACAAGTCCACAGGAGCCAAAATACAGCTTTGATATTGTCCTTTATGAATTTAAAGACCATTGAAAGAATAGATTTGTTGAAGTGAACACCAATGACCGAAAACCAGACGAATTGTGGAATGACATCAAGAACATCATCCATGAAGAAAGCAAGAGGTCATCAAAAAAACAAGAAAGAGAGAAAAGACCAAAAGGGATGTCAGAAGAGACTCTGAAATTTGCCCTTGAATAGAGAGTTGCTAAAGCAAATAGAAAAAATAACAAGATAAAAGAGCTGAACAGAAGATTTCAAAGAGTAGCTCCAGCAGAAAAAAACAATTACTATAATGAAATGTGCAAAGACTTGGAGTTAAAGAACCAAAAGGGAAGAACATGCTCAGCATTTCTCAAGCTGAAAGAACTGAGGAAAAAAATTAAGACTCAAGTTGCAATATTGAAAGATATTATGGGCAAAATGTTGAATGATGCAGGAAGCATCAAAAGAAGATGGAAGGAATACACAGTCATTGTACCAAAAAGAGTTGGTTGAGATTTCAGGAGGTGACATATTATCAGGAACCAATGGTATCGAAAGAAGAAGTCAGAAGAGGATGTGGAACAAAAGAAAAATATTTTCAAGAAAAGATTGAAGTTGTCAAAGACTTCACATTACCTGGTTCTACAATTGATGCTTATGGAAGCAGCAGTCAAGACATCAAAAGATGCATTGCATTGGACAAATCTGCTACAAATGACCTCTTTCAACTGATGAAGAGCAAAGATGTCTCCGTGAAGATTAAGGTGTGCCTAACCCAAGCCAGGGAGCTCTGGTAGCATAGTGGCTAAGACACTTGCCTGCTAACCAGACGGCTGCTGGTTCAAACCCACCAGCCACTCCTCAGAAGGAAGGTTGGGCAATCCTACTTCTGTAGTGATACTGCCTCGGAAACCCAAGGAGGGGTAGCTATGAGTCGGGGCCGACTCGACGGCACATAACAACAACAACAACAACCCAAGCCATGATACTTTCAATCGTGTCTTATCCATGTGAGATCTGGACAAAGGTTAAGAAGAGTTGATTCTTTTGAGTTGTGGTGTTGGAGAAGAACACTAAGAGTACCATCAACTGATAAAAAGAATAACAAATAGGTCCTGGAGGAAGTGCAGCCAGAATGCTCCTTGGAAGCATGAATTGCTAGACTCCATCTCACCTACATTGGTCAATTTGTCAGAAGGAACCATTCCCTGAAGAAAGATATCATGGCTGGTAAAGTGGAGGGTCAACGAAGGACGGGAAGGCCCTCAACGAGATGGATAGACATAGTGACTGCAACGATTGGCTCAGGTATAGCAAGGATCATGAGGCTGGCACAAGAATGGGCAGTGTTTCATTCTGCTGTGCATAGGGTCACTAGGAGTCAGACATGACTCAATGGCACCTAACAACATGTCCACTTTAGCTTTCCTGGTATCTTACATGCTTACATGAATATATAAGCTGCTATATGAGGAACATGTTTGCTTTTTTCTTCCTCTTATTCTTCGCTGACTGGATGGCACATAAAAACAAGAACAACACATTCTTCACCACAACTTCCACTGGATATCATCATGTCTCATAAGCAGTACCATTGTCAGGTCCGGTCTACTCCTTTGTGTTTCCTGTGGATCAAACTCATCTCTCAGGAACTTCACTAAAAGGCATTTATACTTCCAATCAGAACTCAGCCCACTTGGGGTGCCTTCAAAGTCTCTAATCTTGGTGACATTTAGTAAGGTGTGTGAGGGAGAATACCTTCAAAAGATTAAACTGTTGTACTGGTACTTTACAGAAATGCTATTGATGTATTAAACCTGTAAAAAATTCATAGTAATGTTTGCTTTTTCATGTTTAACTTGTGGTCTCTCTTCTCCTACATGCAAGAAAAATGCCCAAGCGGCACACAGTAATTAACAAAAGACTTCACTTAGAACTATGTTCCATTTTCCTTTTAAAGATCAAAAATCTGGTCTTTGGTCAAACTTATCTGTTTACATTTATCTTGCCTTAGGTTGTATTTTCTCTTATGTGGATCTTCAAAATCTGTTCCACCAGTTAGCAAGAGAAGTCTAAAGCTATTTTAATCTATGTAATGAACAAAATTTAAATTCAAGTTGAGTGTCCTTGCTATATAATAATTTTCCATCAGTTGCTAATAACTTAGTAAGTCCTACCTGGGGCTGCCACTAGTTTATAATCACATTTGTGTGAATTGTTTAAAAAGTGCACTTCCAAGCTGCTGCCACCTTATGAAAATTAATGTGTCTTACCTTTATGCAGATTCATCTTTGTTCGAGGGCATACATTTGTTTAAAAAAAAGCTTCTTGGTATCAGTTACCACTTGGTGAAAGTAAAGTACACTGGACATCAGTTCTACCTTGCCTGCACCTTTGTACCGTGTATAACCTCAGAAAGAAAGAAAATATGAGGTGTCTTTGATTCAGCTCTTCCACAGCAAATTACTGCCTAAATTTCCATCAAAAAGGTTTTGTTAGTCAAATTCACATGAAGTCATGAAAGTGGTGGTCATATTTTCCAACAATACTAAAGTTATAAGATAAAGTGCTATATAACTTTGTAAGATAAAGGTTTTCACTGCCTAAAATTTCTCTCCCAGAAGGTTACGGAATGAAATACTGAAATTCTAAATCCAATGTTGCTGAATTGTAATCTTGTAAATTGAGGTCTTAATCTTATCTTTCTGATTTTGTCTCTTTTCCAGTTTGGGCAATGTAGTTACTAGGATAATAGATAATATATGTGACTTTTATTTTGGTAACCAAAGGAAATGGTATTTACATAGGGGTTACTGGTGTCTACTGTGTACTAAGAAGTGTACCAGCTTTCAGAATATAACTATGATTGACAAATACAGAGTGATGGAATTGATACAAATAACTTTTAGAAAATTTATTCTCAATAAGATCTTATTTCACAATGTGTTTGTTTCCAGCAAAATGGAGGGGATTTCTTAAAGTCTTTTAATTTGAGACATTAAATAGTTCTCTGGAAAAAGTAATAGCCACATTAATAGAATCTATTTCTAAGTGTTTAACCTGGAAAAGTGCATTTCTGTAAACTAACAGATAATTTTACTTTGCAAGTTCTTGAATATTATTAATTGACTTATATTCTAGACTTACATGGAAGATCTTTTTACCTGTGTCTTTTAGTGCTATCATAACAGAAATACCATAAGTGGGTGGTTTTAAAGAACAGAAATTTAATTTCTACTGTTTATAATGCTGGAAGTCTAGATTCAAAATAAGATACTGTGGGAGTTCCTTCTTTGTATATTTTAGCTTCTATTAGGTGGCAGCAGTCCTTATTGTTCCGGGGCTTGTATGTGCATACATCTTCATTGTTTGTGTTCCTCTTCTCCTTGTGTATCTTTGTATCTATTCTGCTATTCTAATAACTCAGAAATGATTAGTTTTAGGATCTACACTACTCTGATTTGACCTCATTAACATCCTATTTCCAAACAATAAAAAAAGTCCTAGTTCTAACAAGACATAATATATAGGTACAACAATTAGAATTTTAACATATTTGTTTGAGACATACAATTTTATATATAATAGACTTCTGTTAATAATTCTTGAAAATAAGTTAGATACTTTGCATATATCTGTTTAATTATAAAATGGACTTTGGATTTTCCATACTAGAATGAAATCAATTGTGTTTCCATCCAGATGGTGAAATATGGTAAGAGTTTTGTTTGAAGAGCAAATGATACTCTCCATTAACACATCACAGATTTCTTTGTATTATGGTTAGGTTTCTTGCATAATGTGGAAGTCAGGATTTTAGATATCACAGTTAAACCACCTCTTGTCTCCTAGGTCTTAGTCTCAGATATTGGGTAAAATTTCTAATAGTCAAATAAATGACAAATACTTTCCACTCACTGCCTTTGAAAAGTGTTTGTCATTCTTTGTTAGATTTTTTTAAATTTTATTTTAATATATTGTCCTTTTTGTCCTTTGACTTTTCAGCATTCAAAGCAATTCAAAACAATTATTTCTGCATCAGTAGCATGATTTGCCATGTCAACTATCTTGTCATTTAAAGCCTACTGAATGTGACAACTTCTCAAGGGTACTTGCTAGCACATTTTGAAGATCTTAAAATTAAAGCTTGCAAATTATTTGTTCTTTTGCAAAAAAATTGTTCTGGACATATAAAAGGAGAGCATAGTTTTTCAGATCCATGAATTTATACTCCA
>NW_006921663.1:8391920-8393314 GCF_000298275.1 Orycteropus afer afer
TGCTAACCAGAAGGCTGGCGGTTCAAACCCACCAGCCACTCCTCGGAAGGAAGATGGGGCAATCTACTTCTGTAGTGATACTGCCTAGGAAACCCAAGAAGGGGTCGCTTTGAGTCGGGGTCGACTCGACGACACATAACAACAACAACAACAACAACAAATAGTGCTGTGATGAACATGGGTGTGAGTATATCTGTTCTTGTCCTGGCTCTCACTTCTTGAGGATATATACCTAATAATGGGATTGCAGGGTCAAATGGTATTTCTAATTCCAGCTTTTTAAGGTATCGTTATATTGCTTTCCACAGTAGTTGTATTATTTGACAGTCCACCAGCAGTAAATGAGCATCCCAATATCTCTATATCCTCACCAAGATTTGTTATTTTCTGTCTTGTTGAACTTTGCCATTGGTGCTGGGGTGAGATAGTATCTCATTGATATTTTGATTTGCATCTCTCTGATGGCTAATGATTGTCAGCATTTCTTTAAGTATTTGCTGGCTGCCTGAATATCCTTTTTGTTAAAGTGTCTATTCATGTCTTCTTCCCATCTTTTAATTGGATTGTTAATCTTTTGTTGTTGTTGAAGGGTTGGAGTTTTCTGTAAATTCTAGAGATAAGTCCCTTGTCAGATACGTAATTATTGACAAGTATGAATTTGTTGCTGTCATTTTGTTATCTGCTTTTTCATGGTGTTCCTGATTTCTTTGTTCCATATAATTTTATGTGATGAGTTTGTTTTGTTTATGAATCATGTTATCATTTCTTTCATTGTGATTGTTTTAGTATTTGTTAAATATTTGTGCTGGTCCTCTTTTTTATTTTCATGTGAAAGTTTACCATTTTTCTTTGAGGTTACCCTGTGATTTATAATTGTCTTCCCAAGTCTAGAACAGTCCATTCTATCTTTCAGTTGTCTTGACATCTCTCCCATTTAGAAATTCTGTAACTACACTATTTTTTCCCTCTTTTTGGTTTGTAGTTGTCCTCATTTGTCAATTGATGCCTCTGGTTCTTTGTTTACAATCTTGCAGGCTTATTTACTTTGGATACTTCCATAACTGGGTTGGTTTCTGGGTTATGACATCATATGTGTTAATGGTCAGTATTGTTTGCTGTTGTTGGTTCTCTGTCCAAAGGAGTCCCTTTAGCATCTCTGGTCTGTTTTTAACAAATTCCCTTAATTTCTGCTCATCTGGAAATGTCCTAATTTCACCATCATATTTGAGGGGTAATTTTGCTCAGTATATAATTCTTGGTTTGAAATTTTTCTCTTTCAGAGTTTTATATATACCATCCCCTTGTCTTTTTGCCACATGGTTTCTGCCCAGAAATCTAAGCTTAGTCTTATTTGTTATCCCTTGTAGGTAACTTTTAATTTTTCCCACGCTACT
>NW_006921663.1:8393766-8412751 GCF_000298275.1 Orycteropus afer afer
ATTTTGTTCCTGTATTGTCTTTCAAAATTCTTCTAGGGTTTTCTTTGTGTTTTCCTCAGTTTTTCCAGTGTTTTTCTTGATCTATCTCTCAATGCTTTGAGGGTACCTAAATATAGTTCTTTGGAATTTTTTATCAGGGAGTTCCAATGCTGTTTCTTCCTCAGTGTTATGTTTAGGGTCTGTATCTTACTCTCTTGTTTTTCCTGCTTTATCTTGCTTCTTTGGGTGGACTGAGATACTCTGTTGTTTCAGAGACATTGTGACATTTTTGTGCTTATATTTCATTTGTAATTGTATGTAGGAGTGACTTGCCCATGGTTTTTGTTTTTCTTGAATGTTATCTATGTAAGCAGGGTACTGTGCTCCTCTGTTCACTAGCTGGGAACATTTGTATACTCACCACCTGTCTCCTTTCCCACTGTCAGCATCCTGTATATCCTTGCCCTGCTTGACAAACAGAACCTATTCTTAGGTCCCTGGAATCCAAATGAGAATGCTGTCACTTTAAATTCCAATAAGACCGATTCTCTTAAACATTCAAAATCACTATGCCCTCGGTCACTTTAAATATCCAAAATGGCCACCACTTGTAAACAATCAAAATGACTGTACCTTCTTCACAACTGAAAGCCCACAGCTCAGGTTGTCTCCTTCCTTGCTTTTTCCTTTCCCAGTCATAGGCCACGAGTGCAGTCATCCCTGCAGCCCTTGGCAACCACGGTTCATCTTTAGGTCAATTTTCAGTTTCCAACACCACTTGGAAATATTCCAGCTATTGGTCCCATCAGAGTAGCCAACAGTCCACATCTCTGACCATTCACTGTTTTCATTCAGATTTTTTCCACTAGTTGATGCCTAATTCACTTCTGTGTAGTTCCTTTCAAAGCTCAGCACTCCAGGATTATCACTGTATTTCTGTCAATTATTTTGCTTTTCTTCATTGAAGAGGGTCTGTGTAGCTACTCTGCCTATTCTGGCATCTTATCGAAAGTCAAGACACAATTCTTTTAAATAGCTAAATTTTTGTTGTTGTTAGGTGCTGTCAAGTTGGTTCCAACTCATACTGACCTTATGTACAACAATGAAATGTTGCACAGTCTTGCATCATCTTCACAATCATTGCTATGCTTGATCCCATCATTGTGGCCACTGTGACACAGCATCTTGTTGGAGATCTTCCACTTTTATGCTAGACCCTCTACTTTTCCAAGCATGAAGTCCCTCTCCAGAGATTCTGGTAACATGATGAAAGGTCCCTTCTGATAACATGATGAAAGCAGAAGAACAAAAGTCTAGCAATTCTGGCTATACTTCCTCCAAGACAAATTTGTTGGTTCTTCTGACAGTCAGTTGTATATTCATTGCAAACACCAAAACTAAAATGCACCAATTCTTCTTTGCTATTCCTTAATCATTATCCACCTTTCACATATGAGGTGACTGAAAACTACATGCCTTCGGTCAGGCAAATCTTAGTTTTCAAAGCAGTATCTTTGCTTACACTTTAAAGTGGTATTTTGCAGCAGATTTGCCCAGTGCAATACATCATTTGATTTATTGACTTCTGTTTCCATGGGTATTAATTGTGGATACTAGTAAAATGAAATCCTTGACAACTGCAATCTTTTCTCCATTTATGATGCTGCTGCTTATGGGTCCAATTGTAAGAACTCTGTGTGTGTGTGTGTGTGTGTGAGTTATAATCTACACTAATGACTTTTAGTCTTTGCTCTTCATCATAAATGCTTCAAATATTCTTTAGTCATTTTTATTGCTTTGAAAATTATTTATTGGGAAACAGAGCAGGCCACTGGTTCAATCCAGGAACTGGAGATGAAGACTCAGCCCAATGTAGGATTCAGATTAGCAAAAAGCTTTATCCTTTGCTCTTATTTAAGCAAAATATGATCATGATACTATTTAACAAAATTATGTAAAATTGAATTACTAAATCTGCAATTATTTCCATAATGCTGAGACCCATAAAGGCAGCTTGTTTTTCTCTTAAAATAAACAAAAACAAAAATTATCTATTTTTGTCTAAGATACAAAAATGATTAGTTTGAATTTTTGCTGGGCTCTCAATTCCATTCCCCTCTTTGTATATTTATAACCATTTAGAAAGTTTATGTAAAATAGCTCATATTGTCATTAAGAAATAAATGCTGTGTTTTGTTATTGTGAATACTGTTAGCTTTCTTCCATTACCTCGAGTTTATTGCATTTCGTATCAGTTCACATCAGTACTATTGTCCTTCAATGCTGAAGCTTGTTGTCTCTATCACTTTCTTTCTTCCTGCTTTTCTCAACTTATTTCTTCTGACATTATAACCGAGTAGTTTTGCCATGTTACTGTTATTATTGTCATGGGATATAATGTCATGGGATATTATAAAATTCATTTGTATGTGAGTAACTAGAAAGCATAATTTTAAATCAATTCATAGTTGTATTATTTACTCAAAATAAGTCTAGAAGTATTCAGTCTGGGGCTGAAAAATTGACACTAAATTAACCTCTAGGAATGTAGGCTTTCCCTCTTTGTATTTAGCCATATGGAGCATATGGCTTTGACTTGTGCTCAATACTTCATAGTCACTGACTTGTTGATTGTTTCTCCCATAGCATACAATATAAATTTAGATAGGATGAAGATATAAATGGAAGGAAAAACATTTTTGCCAGCCAAATAGACTATTTTAAAGAGTAAATTCTATTTACAACTAATTAGTCCAAACTTCTTTAAATGACAATTTCTAACAAAAATAGTTGTAAGGAAATATAATTTCTTAAATGAATACATTTAAAATACAAAACAGAATCATTTTTTTAAAGACGGAAAGAAATAAGAAGATATAGCAAAAATATAGTGAATATATATATTGTTGTTGTTGTTTGCCGTTGAGTCAGCCCCGACTCATAGCGACCCCTCCTTGGGTTTCAGAGGCAGTATCACTATGGAAGTGGGATTGCCCAACCTTCCTTCTGAGGAGTGGCTGGTGGGTTTGAACTGCCAGCCTTCTGGTGAGCAGTCAAGTGCCTTAGGCACTATGCTACCAGAGCTCCTGAATATATATATACACACACACACACACACACACACACACACATATAGGAGCTCTGGTAGCATAGTGCCTAAGGCACTTGACTGCTCACCAGAAGGCTGGTGGTTCAAACCCATCAGCTACTTCTTGGAAGGAAGATGGGCCAGACTATTTCTGTAGTGATACTGCCTTGGAAACGCAAGGAGGGGTTGCCATGAGTTGGGTCTGACTTGACAGCACATAAAATATATATATTTATTGTTGTTATGTGCTGTCAAGTATATATATATAGATATAGATATAGATATAGATATAGATAGATATAGATAGATATACTTTCTGTTAGTCTAAGATGAAATACTTTACAAGACGTGCAAATATTTTTACTCTAGAATGTTAAAGAGAAAAAAAAAAACTGTAACATAAGATAAAAGAGTATAGCCCATTATTTTTAGTTTTTCACTATGAAACAACTCTTTAATAAGTAAAAGTAGTTAGTATGTAGGAGTTCCAATACAATCAGCACCAGTTTATCACAGTAGATAGATATTTCCTAAAATGTTAACCATTATCATAGACTAAAAGACATTTTAATATAATATAATAATGGAACTCACATATCCTTAACATTAAAGACTGAATATATAAAAAAATAAAACATAAACTTCAGAAAGGAATTTAAAATAGTGTCTTAGTTCTCTAGTGCTGCTACAACTGGAATACTACATATGGATCACTTTAACAAACCAGAATTTATTATCTTATACTTTAGGAGGCTAGCAGTTCACATTCAGTGTGCCAGCTGTAGGGTCTGGGTAAAAGTCCCTTGACCTTGGGCTTTCAGCCTTGCTCTTATTCCAAGCCTGCTGGAGCTGGTGGTGTCTCCTAACTCATGCATCTGATGGCTGTTGAGGCTAACAAACTCAAGGTTGGCAGGTAAAATGGCATAATACTGGGATCAGCAGGAAACAGAGCAGGCCACTGGTTCAATCCAGGAACTGGAGATGAAGACTCAGCCCAATGTAGGATTCAGATTAGCAAAAAGCTTGAGATCTTTCTCAAAGCTTCTCATTATATACTGGAAGCAGGCCATACCCTAAAGGTAATTCCACTTACTACTTCGCTGCTCACAGCAGATGCTGCCATGGAAGTGATTAAAATCTCATTCTGGGGACTACCTACATCCAGCCACTCAAAACCACAGCCCGGCCAAGTTGACACACATACTTAACTACCACAAATACAAAATTATATTCCTGAGAATTATGGTCAAAACCAAAACAAGCAATGATAATAATAAAAGCCATTATTAAAAAATTAGTAATGTTCTAGCATAGTAATAAATCAGTGCTTTCTTTTTCTTTTAAACACTTTAAACAGATTTCCCAATTTTGTGAATGCACATATGCTCTGTGCTAATGAAAGGAGTTCACACAGGCCAGCCCAAGACCAATGCAATAATTATTTCTGAAATAGCTATGCAAAGAAAACTGTGAATGGTGTTCAGAAAGTAGAGCTTAGAAATCAAACTAAATATTTAAAACCAATATTTTTTTTACATGTAAATTATGCCTTTGAGTTCAGTAGCAAAAGTTATTTTAACACCCCTTAAAAAAAATGCCTCACTGTGTTGAGTCAATTTTGACTCATAGCGACCCCTCCTTGGGTTTCTGAGGCAGTATCTATAAAGAAGTGGTTTGCCCAATCTTCCTTCCAAGGAGTGGCTGGGACCTTCCATTTTGATAGCACATAATTTTTGAGTAAACACTATTATCCTAGGAGTTGGTAAAACAAAAGAAATTTCTTTCCATATAAACAACAGTTATATATTTCCTACTAGTCTTTCAGTTTCCTTTGTAGTATTCTTTATGTCATGCCTTTTAAATAAGTTTATCCTAAAACTTCAGAGGCATTGCACATAATAATCCAAAGCTATATTTTTTCAGACATTTTCTTGTACTCATTCTGGGATTTTAATTTATTTCATTTTTTGCCCCCAAAACCCTATTATTCCTTGAAGTTCTCTGAATATAATACACAAAGGAAGAAATAACTTGAAAGAGTCACAGGTGCTTCTTAAAATAACCTATTCAAGGAACGAAATACATCATTTTCATTCAATGTTTTACCCTGACAAAGAGTAGGAAAATTAATTGAGAAGGCAAGCAGGTGCCCAAGGAGACTCTGGAGCAGAAGCACTGCTTGTCATGAGTGTCAAATGAGCATAAAACGTCCTAAGGTGGTCAGTATGACTGTGTCCAGAAACAGTAGCAAATTGTTAGAATCACAGAACTTACCTCCTCAATATTCCATGTTCTACTCATTTTTCAGTTTCTTTTAAAGTAAATTATGAAGTGAGAGTGATAAATAATATACATTGCATCATTACTGGGCACTTAAGAAAAAACACTCTTTTTCAACTTTAAGGCCTTAAAAAGTGTAAGTTCACACAGTATTAGATTTTTGTGATTATACAACAAGCAACACAGTAACATGGAGTCTTGGCCATGTCACTGAAATAAATTAATATCCCCAGTATTTTAAAAAGTACTAGGGGAAAAAGTGGCTTTTTCATAAAGTCATATGATGACTATGAAATGCATCCATTTTTCTGTGTTTTTTTTTCAATTAATTTAGACTTTTAGCTAAGATTACAACAGAATTTTTTATCATACTCTTATGTCTTCATCTTTTGTCATATGTTGTTCTATGAAAATGTGTTATAAAATCACTTACTATTGTTCATCTCATAAAAACTATTAGTGTGGCAGAGTTGAGATCTTTCTGTTTAGTATTCTAAGAGCCTTGGGTGAGATAACACTGTGGAAAGAAGTTGCTTCCAAATTTGTGGAGTACTGAAATAAGGGGAACCACAAACACAACACAACACGTAGGGCCAAAAGTTAATCAAGAACCAAAAAGACAATTTCATTACATTATCTATCCAATGGGCCAGGTGAAAAGGAAAAACCAAGATATGATGGAATAGAACTAAAAGAATCTGATTTAGGAAAGAAGCAAGCTGGATTCCATGAGATACTAGAATATATAGGCACAAATAACTTTGTAATTTGTGATCTCTGAGAGAGAAAAAGCATGATTGTGAGGAATAAGCAAACTTGGAAAATCATTGTATTATTTGTGGGAAAAAAAGAAAATATTTTGAGAATTATGACAACTACTGTTTGAATCAAAAGTAAAACTTATCATTGGGGTGTTTCCTATCAACTGAGTAAAGAAAACAACAATATCATTTCTATAATAAGTTAATCAAAGTAGAAAACAAGATAACTGACCATTTCTTTAACAATCTAAAATATTTTATCTTATGAAATAAATGAGAATTGAGCAACTCACAAGTAGAACAGAAAAATTTGGAAATAAGGTATTTCCAAATGTAAAGTGATTGAATAAAACTGAATTTTGAATAAAACAAGCATTTTTGTTTTAGAAAAAACAAACTTAAATAATGTCCTATAAAATTAGCAACAAAGAACATATGAAAAGAAATAAATGGTTAACTTTTCCCACCAAAATAGAATAAATATAATCATTGACAAACAATGGTTAAATAAATTAATTATCCAGCATTGGAAAAGTTTAATTGAAACTGATAAATATGTTGTCTATGATACTAGATCATTATCATTATCAAAATCCTGACTGTAAAATTGTGTCTATTCATCTTTCTTCTAGTTAACTAATGAAAGTATTAAAAATATTTTTTAAAGAAAATATGACAAATTTAAATACAAATAGAAAATTAAAACAAAACAAAAAAACAAAAACGAAGTGATTCATGCTTATGATCATAAGAAAGACTATCTATGTATATTAATTTGAGGCTTAAATTCAGGCTCATTGAGGAGCCAAGTATTTAGGGACTAACTGTCTTTTTCTGTTTTCAAATGTCACAGATAAGGAAACATATTTGTTCTGAAGGAGGGAGGACAGGGCTTTCCCCAGCACTAAATTTCAAAACTAATATAGACCTTAGTTAAATAGCTTTACAGTGTCTGACAGCTAACATCTGACAAAACATTTAAAATTCTTAAATGGAATTAGGTGTGCCTATTAGAAGCTTCCTGCCACTTGTCTGTCAGTTTGTTGTACTGTGGTGGCTTGCCTGTTGTTAGGAGGCTGAAGGCTAGGCCACAGGTATTTCAAATACCTCCAGGGTCTCCCATGGTGGACAGGTTTCAACAGAGCTTCCAGACTACGGCAAAAAGGGAAGAAGGATGTGACCATCCACTTCTGAAAAAAAAAAAAAAAATGGCCACTGAATATCATATGAATAGCAGTGAAACACTATCTGATGTAGTATTGGAAAAGTTTATGAATAGCCTGAAAAATTGTCTGATATAGTGCTAGAATATGGGACACTTAGGTGGGAATTAAAACTCGAATATGCACTCAAAATATGACTGCTGAAAAGTCAACTTTAATGATATGGATAGAGTAAAGCTTTCAGGACCTCCATTTGCTGATGGGGCTCAACTCAAACTGGGAAAAAGTGATAAAGTGCTAACAACAAACAAATAGAGGAGTGCAGTACCTTGCTCACACAGATATATCAAAACAAAATAAAGGAAAATAATAATAATAAAAACTCGGGTGAATCACACCAGTATACAAAGAAGTATATAAGGAAGAAACATCTGAAAACATTGGTAAATTGGAACATGAAATGTACAAAGTGTGCATCTGGGAAAATTAGAACTTTTCAAAAATGAAACGGAACACATGAAGATCATAGGCATTAGTGAGCTGAAATTGACTGGTTTTTGCCATTTTGAGTCAGGCAATCATTATGCCAGGAATGACAAATTAAAGAGCAATGGTGTCACATTCATCATCAAAAACAATGTTTCAAGATATATCCTGAAGTGAGTTCTGGCTAGATGGTGAAATAGGCAGAAAAGCTACACTGAACCTCTGCAAGAAAGCAATGAGAAACCAAGTGAAACCCATACAGAAGATGATCCTGGAACCCTGAGCTTTGAAGGGAAGGATAAGGAAGTAGATTAAATACAAACTAGTAGGAAAACCTGAATGAAAATAGCGAGTAAGGAGACAAACAGAACTGCAGACTGCTGGCTATCCTGAGGGCACAACCATTTTGAGTATTTCTCGGTAGCAACCTAAGAATCAGCTCTGCACTCTAAGGACAACATGGACAAAAATTACATTGGTGTCTGTCAACTAGACAGGAAAAAAGTGAAGAAGGAGACAAACAGACTTGTGGACTGCTGGCTGTCCTGAGGGTACAGTGATTTTGAATATTTGCAAATGGCAAATATGACCATTTTGAATGTATGTAAGTGGTGTTCTTACTTGTGCAGTAACCTAAAAATGGGATCACTTGCTGAGGACATCATAGACAACTGCACTGGAGGCTGGTTACTAGAAAGGAATGATGTTCCTCTTGTTATTCTTATACGCTATACCCTCTTGGTATACCCCTATACCCACCTACACCCACCTTCTCAATCAGTGGTATTTCATTCCAGTCTGTGCCCTGACAGAGCCTGGGTGCTGTGCTCTGCCCCCAATAGTTTTGTTTATGTTTGTTTTAAATCATTCTTTTTATCAACCTCCTTTCTTCTCCTTCTCCTTCTCCTTCTCCATCTCTGTCTCCTTCTCCTTCTTCTTCTTCTTTTCTTCTTCTTCTTCTACTCCTTCTTCTTCTACTCTTTCTTGCTCCTTTATTTTCTCTTTGCCTTTTCCTGGTCCCCTTTTATTTTTCTTTCTTCTTGTCTTCTCAATCCCTTCTTTTTCCTTTTGAAATTTTCACATATTTTCTTTACTATTCTTTTACTCTTGTTCTTTTATTTCTTTATTTCTCTCATTATATTTTATTTTATCCTTTTTTAATATATTTATTTTTTTCTTTTCATTTATTGCATTTGTGTGTGTGTGTGTGTGTATGTGTGTTATTGTTCCTATTTATATGCTTTGCATTTTTTGTTCTCTTTTATTTATTTATTTATTTATTTATTTATTTATTTATTTATTTATATTGTCTAAGTGAGTGGGAGATAGCAACTGTTCCAGTACAACCTGACTGTCATTGCCCCTCCTGCAGGACCACCCACCGAGTGAAGGCCACCACTTGCTTTTGTCCCAACTTACTAATAATAGTCAGCAACCAATACCACCTCAATTCACCCTCAACTGCTCTTTATCAACAGCTAACAAATATCTGTGTGGACACTGTCATTCTCTATCACAGCCACCAGGAGAAAAGTGGTGAGTGACAAAGTGCTAACAACTAATGAATAGAGGAGCACAGTGCTCTGCTCATACAGATATATCAAAATAAAATAAAGAAACAAATAATAAATAAAATAAAACTTGGATGAATCACACCAGTATACAACCACAAATTAAATATAAATACAACACCATCATAATGTCTTGGAGAAACAGATTATTACAGTCCACAAAAAGAAGCAAGATAAAGTAGAAGAAGCAAGGGACTAGGGTAGAAACACTGAAAACATTCCTGAGGAAGAAGCAACATTGAAAGACCTTGATAAGGAATTCAAAAGAATTATATTTCAGTATCTTCAATGGATTAAGAGACAGATCATGGAATACACTGACAAAATTAAGGAAAACATGCGCATACACACAAAACCTCTAGAACAATTTAGGAAATCATTACAAGAACAAATGAACTAAATAAATCAAGAAAATTGAAATGATACAAAAACAACAAATGGAAATCCAGAAGATTAATACCAAAATTTCAGAAACAGATAACACATTGAAGGGGCAAAGGAGTAAAATCAAATGAATGGCAGAAAAAATTAATGAGATTGAAGACAAATGCCTCAATGATACTTTGTTAAGGGATTAATCAGAAAAAAAAGATCAAAGGAAAATAAAGAAAGCCTAAGATTCATGTGGGATACCATCAACAGGAATAATTTACATGTAATCAGAATTCCAGAATGGGAAGAGACAAATAAAACCACATTAAAAATTGTCAAAGTTTTGATAGAAGAGAATTTCCTTAATATGATGAAAGATGAGAATATATCCATGCAAGAAGTTCAGCAAACACCAAACAAGTTAGACACACCAAAAAAATCACAAAGACATGTCATCAAACTGACCAAAATCAAAGACAAGAAAGAATATTGAAAGTAAAAATACTGGGAGAGGAAAAATGAAGTTACCTACAAAGAGCAACAAATAAAACTAATCTCTGATTTCTCAACAGAACCCATGCAGGTGAGAAGGCAATGGGATGGTATATATAAAACCCTGAAAGAGAAAAATTTTCAACCAAGAATTATATACCCGGCAAAATTGTCCCTCAAATATGATGGTGAAATTAGATTTCCAAATAAGCAGATATTAAGGGAATTTGTCAAAACCACACCAACTTTAAAAGAGGTGATAAAGGGAGTCCTTTGGACAGAGAACAAACAAAGCAAATAGCAACCAATGACTAACATACTTGATGACCTAACCCAGAAACCAACTGAGTTATAGAGGAATCCAAAGTAAAACAGGCTTACAAGACTGTGAACAGGGAACCACAGACATTAATTGATAAATAGGGACAACTACAAACTAAACAGGGGAAATAAATAGTGTAGTTACAGAACTTCTAAACGGTGAGGAAGTCAAGACAATTGCGAGATGGAACAGACTTTTAAATTTGAGAAGAAACTAATAAATCACAGGGTAACTTTAAAGAAAAATAATAAAATTTTCCATTGAAATAAAAAGAGACCAAACACAAATGTTTAGTAAATACAAGTCAGGTCCAATTTGATAGCACATAACACCAACAACAGCAACAATAACAACGAAAAAAAAAAAAAAAAAAAAACTAGTGGGAGCTGAGGTGACATAGTGCCTAAGGCACTTGACTGCTAACCAGAAGGTTGGAAGTTCAAACCCACCAGCCACTCTTTGGAAGAAAGATTGAGCAATCTACTTCCATAGACATACATCCTCGGAAAGCAAAGGAGGGGCCACCATGAGTCAGAGATGACTTCACGCCCCAACACCACCACAACAAGACAATAGTAATGAAGAAGAGGATAAGATTATTCATAAACAAAATGATCTCAGTGCAGAAAGTTATATGGAACAAAGAAATCAGCAACACCATACAAAAACACATAAAATGATATCAATAGACTTCCAGGAAGGTGGAAGAATAGGCAGACAAATGACACAGACACTCTTAAAAAGAAAAGAAAAACCAATGACAGAATTACAGAAGATAATCCTAGAGCCCTGAGCTTTGAAAAGAACTACACAGAAGTGGGTCAGACACCAAGTAATGAAAAAATCTGAATGAAAACAGTGAGTACAGAGATGGTCAGAACTGCAGACTGTCAGCTACTCTGAGGAGACCAACAACCTGAATATTTCCAAGTGGTTTGGGAACTGAGAATTGACCTAAAGATCAGCCCTGGTCACCAAGGGATGTGAGGATTACTGTGCTGGTGGCTTTTGACAAGGAAGGGAAACAACCAGGAAGGAGACAACCTGAGCTGTTGACTTTCAGTTGTCCAGAGGATGCAACCATTTTGATTGTTTACTCGTGGCAGCCATTTTGGATATTTAAAGTGACCGAGGGTGCAGCCATTTTTAATCTTTACAAAAGGCAACCATTGTAAATTTAAAAGTGATAGCATTTTGATTAGGATACCAGGGACCTAAGAATAGGCTCTGTTTGCAGGGACATACAAGGGGCTAACAACAGGAAAGGAGACGGGTGGTGAGTGCATAAGTGCTGTCAACTAGTGAATAGAGGAGCACAGCATGGTACCCTGCTTGTGTGGATAACAAACAAATAAAATGAAAATTGTGGGCAAGTCGCTCCAACATACAATCACCAATTAAATATAAACACAAAAATGTCACAATGCCTCAGGGACAAAAAAGCATCACAGTCCATACAGAGAAACAAGATAAAGCAGGAGAAATGAGGGACCAGGAAAAGACCCACAACACATCCCTGAGGAACATGCAGCATTGGAACTCCCTGACAAGGAATTCAAAAGAATTATATGTAGGTATCATCAAAGGATTGAGAGACAGATCAAGGAAAACACAGACAACACCCTAGAAGAATGTTGGAAGAAAATACAAGAACAGAATGACAAAATAAATGAAAAATTAGAAATGATTAATAATCTACAGATAGAAATGCAGAAGATTAATACTAAATTGTCAGAAATAGATAACACATTGAAAGGGCAAAGGAGTAGAATTGATGCAATGGAAGACAGAATTAATGAGACTGAAGACAAATACCTGAATATTCTTTGGAAAGGGATCAATCAGAAAAAAAAAAAAAGATAAAAAAAAAAAGAAAACCAAAGGTTCACGTGGGATATTTTCAAAAAGAATAACCTATGTGTTGTTGGAATTCCCAAACAGGAGCAGAAAATAAAACTACTGAGAAAATTGTCCACAATTTGTTGAAGTAGAACTTCCCTGATATGATGAAAGATGAGAATATATCCATTCAGGAAGTCCAATGAACCCCCAACAGGATAGACCCCAAAAGAAAATCAGCAAGACATATCATCATCAAACTCACCAAAACCAAAGACAAAGAAAGATTCTTGAAAGCAGCATGGGAAAAATGAAAAGTTACCTACAAATGGCAACCAATGAAACTAAGCTTTGATTTCTCAGCAGAAACCATGCAGGCAAGAAGACAATGGGTTGCATACATAAAACCCTGAAAGAGAAAAATTTCCAACCAAGAATTATGTACTCAGCAAAATTTTCCCTCAAATATGATGGTGAAATTAGGACATTTCCAGATAAGCAGAAATTAAGGGAATTTGTTAAAACCAGATCAACCTTACAAGAGATGTTAAAGGGAGTCCTTTGGACAGAGATGGAACAACAGCCAACAACAACTGACCATTAACACACATGACTACATAACCCAGAAACCAACTCAACTATGGACGTATCCAAAGTAGATAAGCCTACAGGATTGCAAACAGGGAACCAAAGACATCAATTGACAAATGAGAACAACTATAAACCAAAAAGAGGGAAAAAACTGTGTCATTACAGAACTTCTAGATGTTAGGGATGTCAAGACAACTACAACATAGAATGGACTGTTTTAAACTTGAGAAGAAAACTATAAATCACAGGGTAACCTCAAAGAAAAATGATAAACTATCACTTCAAAATAAAAAAGAGCACCAGCACAAATATTTAGCAAATACTGAAACAATAGCAACGAAGGAAGTGATAACACAATTCAGAAACAAAATAAGCTCAGCATTGAAAATTATATGGAACAAAGAAATTGACACCACAAAAAAAATGTAACAAAAATGACAGCAACAAATTCATACTTGCTGATAATTACATAACTGTCAAGTGACTTATCTCTAAGATTTATAGAAAACTCCAATGCCTCAACACCAAAAGAATTAACAATCCAGTTGAAAAATGGGCAGAAGACATGTATAGACACTTTACCAAGGAGGATATTCAGGTAGCCAGCTAATATATGAAAAGATGCTCACAATCATTGGCCATCAGAAAGACGAAAATCAAAACAACAATGAGATACCTTCTCACCCCAGCACTGATGGCAAGGTTCAAGAAGACAGAAAATAACAAATGCTGGAAGGGATGTGGAGAGAATGGGACTCTCATACACTGCTGGTGGGACTGTGAAGTGATACAACCACTGTGGAAAGCAGTATGGTGATTCCTTAGAAAGCTGGAATTGGAGATACCATTTGACACAGCAATCCCATTTCTGGGTATACATCATAGAGAGGTGAGAGCTAGGACAGGAACAGATATATGCACACTCATGTTCATCATAGCACTATTTACAATAGCAAAAAGATGGAAATAACTTACAAGCCCATCAGCCGAAGAGTAGATGACCAAAGTATGGTACATAAATATAATGGGATGCTATGCAGCACTAAAGAATAAGATAGAGTCTGCAAAACACCACATAATATGGATGATCTCAGAGGACATTCTGCTGCGTGAAATAAGTCAATCACAGAAAGACAAATATAGTATTAGTCTGTTGTTGTGGAAGGTCAAGGAAAGGTTTATATATGGAGGTAAACTTTCTTTGTTGGTTACCAGGGGTGGGAAGGCAGGGAAGGGAACACTGCAAAAAAAAAAAAAAAAGAAAAGAAAAGAAAAACACATTGACCCATGCTAATTCAGTTTTGCATATTTCAGTGTACACAAATTATATTTCAATAAAATGCATTAAAATTATATCAATTAATTCATACTTTTCAATTATTACACTATCAATGGATGAAATGCACCACTCGAAAGACAGAAAATTGCAGAATGGTTAAGAAAACATGACCCATCAATATGCTGTCTACAAGAGACTCATCTCAGACACAAATACAAACATAGCCTAAAAATCAAAGGTTGGAAAAAGACATACCAAACAAATAGCAAGCAAAAAAGGTCAGGAGTGGCAATATAAATGTCTGATAAAATAAAGTTTCACAATAGCAAAGAGATGGAAAGAAGCTAAGTGCCTGTCAACTGAGAAATGGATAAACAAACTGTGGTACAAACAAAAAATGGATTATGATGCAACCCTAAAGAATAACTAAATGTCTCCTTTTGAATGCTCTATCATAATCTTAATCACAAGAAATTATTAACTAAATTCCAGGTGCTCTCTACAAATCTTCTCATTTTTGACTCACTCTGTTGATAATGGTAGAGTACAATTGCTCAGCTCAATGCGATAATTCTGATCCCCCTTCTAACTATCTACAGACTGGACACAAATTCTTTTGATTCTCTCTTTAAAATATCTCCAAATTCAGTCCTCTTCTCTGTAAACTCATTGCCACTTCTTGTGAATGAGGACTTATTTTTTCAATCCTTAATTATTTATTCATTGGTTAACTGATCCACTCAATCATATCTCTTGAGTTTCCTACCTCAAGTATGTCTCTTAACTATCACTAATACTTGGTAAAGTAGAGTGTCAGTGAAAAAGAGAAGCCCCTCAATAAAATGGATTGACACAGTGGCTGCATGATGGGTTCAAACATAGCAAAATTTGTGAATATGGTGCAGGACCAAGCAGTGATTTGTTCTGTTGTACTTGTGGTCCCTTTGAGTTAAAATCAACTCGATAGCAACTAACAACAACAAAAGTTCGACTGATATAATGAATCAACTTAATGCTCCTAGATGTAGCAAAATATTTTCTTCATAGGTAATGAAAGACATTGGACTAATTGAAAAATAATTTATGAAAATGTGGTGGCTTGCATATTTCTGTGAAGCTGGAGGCTATGCGATCAGTATTTCAAATACCAGCAGAGTCACCCATGGTAAACAGGTTCCAGTGGAGTTTCCAGACTAAGGAAAGACTCGGAAGAAGGAAGGGCACATCCACTTCTCAAATAATTGACCAGTGAAAGCCTTATGAGTAGCACTGAAGTACTGTGTGATATGTTACTGGAAATATTTATGAATAGTGCCAAAACTTTGTTTGATATAGTGCTGGAAAATGAGCCCTTCAGGTCAGAAGACACTAACAGTATGACTAGAGAAGAGCTGCCTCCTCAAAGTAGAGGTAACCTTAATAATGTGGATGGAGCAAAGCTTTAAGGAGCTCCATTTGCTGATGTATCATGACTCAAAACTGGAAGAAATAGCTGCATTAATGATCAGAACAGGGAATGTATGAAGTATGAATCTAGGAGGATTAGAAGTTGTCAAAAATGGAATAGAACACATAAGATCAATATCAAAGTCATCAGTGAGCTCAAATGGACTGGTTTTGGCTATTTTGAATCACATAATGCCAGGAATGACAAATTGAACATGAATGATGTAGCATTTATCATTCACAAAGAATGTTTCAAAAGCTCTCTTGAAGTACAATGCTATCAGTGATAGTACAATATCCCTACACCTACAAGCAAGACCAGTTAATACTACTATTATTCAAATTTATGCACCAACTACCAAAGCCAGGGGTGAGGAAATTGAAGATTTTTACCAACTTCTGCAGTCTGAAATTGACCAAACATGCAATCAAGATATGTTGACTATTACTGATAATTGGAATGCCAAAGTTGGAAAAAAAAAAAAAAAAAGAGAAGAATCACCTGTAGTTGGAAAATATGGCCTTAGGGATAGAAGTGACACTGGAGATCTCATGACAGAATTTTGCAAGACGAACAGCTTCATCATTGCAAATACATTTTTTCAACAATATAAATGGTGGCTATGCACGTGGACTTCACCAGATGAAATACACAAGAATCAGATCAACTATATCTGCTGAAAGAGGAGATGGAGAAGCTCAATATCTTCAGCCAAAAAAAGGCTAGGAGCTGACTGTGGAACAGATTATCAACGGCTCATATGTGAGTTCAAGTTGAAGCTGAAGACAATTAAAACAAGTCCATGAGAGCCAAAATATGATCTTGAATATATCTATCCCTCCTTGAAAAAATATATATATTTGACTTTATATATATATATATATATATACACACACACACACACATACATACATACATACATACATACATACATACACAGAGAGAGAGAGAGAGAGAGAGAGAGAGAGAGAATCTAAAAAATAGATTTGGTGAATTGAACACCAATGACCGAGAACCAGAGAAATTGTGGGATAACATCAAGAACATCATCCATGAAGAAACCAAAAAGCATTAAAAAGACAGGGAAGGAAGAAAAGACCAAAATGGATGTCAAAAGAGACTCTGAAGTTTGCTCTTGGACAGAGATTAGCTAAAGCTAATGGAAGAAATTACAAGATAAAAGAGCTGAACAGAAGATTTCAAAGAGCAGCTTGAGAAGACAAAGTTAATTATTATAATACAATGTATAAAACCTGGAGTTAGAAAACCAAAAAGGAAGACCATGCTTGACATTTCTCAACCTGAAAGAACTGAAGGAAAAATTTTAAGCCTCAAGTTGCAACACTGAAGGATTCTATGGGCAATATATTGAATGACCCAGGAATCAGCTAAAGATGGAAGAAATACACAGAGTTACTGTGTCAAAAATAATTGGTCGATGTTCAACCATTTCAGGAGGTGGCATATGATCAAGAACCTATGGTATTAAAGGAAGAAGTAGGAGCTGCATTGAAGGAATTGGCAAAAGATGACTCCAGGAATTGAAGGGATACCCTCTGAGATGTTTCAACCAAGGGATGCTGGGCTGGAGGTACTTACTCATCTATGCCAAGAAATTTGGAAGACAGCTAACTTGTCAAGTGACTGAAGTAGAGCCATATTTACACCCATTCCAAAGAAAAGTGATCATATGGATTGTAGAAATTATCGAACAATATCATTAATATCCTGTACAAGTAAAATTTTTCTGAACATAATTTAAAAGTGGTTGCAGTAATATACTTATAGGGAACTTCCTGTAATGCCAGCTGGATTCAAAAGAAGATGAAGAATGAAGCATATCATTGCTGATGTCAGATGAATCTTTACTGAAAGAAAAGGACATCAGAAAGATGTTTACTTGTGTTTTATAGATTCTTCAAAGGCATTCGATATATGAATTATGCCAAAAATATTGATGACATTGAGAAGAATGGAAATTCCAAAACACCTAATTGTACCCATGAGGAACCTTCACATAGACCAGGAGGCTGTCACTCAAACAGAACAAGGGGGCACTCCATGGTTTAAAATCAGGAAGAGAGTGTGTCAGTTTGTATCTTTTCACCATACTTATTCAATCTGTGTGCTGAATGAATAATACGAGAAACTGGACTATATGAAGAACAACATGGCATCAGGATTATTGGAAGAGTCATTAACAACCTGTGATATACAGATGACACAACCTTGCTTGCTGACAATGAAGATGACTTGAAGTACTTATTGATGAAGATTAAAGACTATGGTCTTCATACAGTATAGATTACACCTCAGTATAATACAAAGACAACAAACATCCTGACAATTAGACCAATAAACAGCATCATGATAAAGGGAGAGAAGATTGAAGTTGTCAAAGATTTCATATTACTTGGTTCCACAATCAATTCCAATGGAAGTCTCAGTCAAGAAATCAGTCGATGTATTGCACTGGGAAAATCTTCTGTAAATGACTTCCTTAAAGTGCTGAAGAGCAAAGATATCTTTTTGAAGGCTAAAGTGTGCCTAACCCAAGCCCCAGTGTTTTCAATAATCTCATATGGATGTGAGAGCTGGACAATGAATAAAGAAGACCAAAGAAGAATTGATGCTTTTGAGTTGTGGTATCGGCAAAGAATCCTGAAAGTACCATGGACTGCCAGGAGAACTAAAAATCTGTCCTGGAAGAAGTGGATCTAGAATGCTCCTTGGAAGCAAGAATGGCCAAACTTCATCTCAACTCCTTTGGTTACATTGTTAGAAGGAACCTTTCCCAGGAGAAGGATATTATGCTTGATAAAGTGGAGGGTCAGAGTAAAAGGGGAAGGCCCTTTATGAGATGGATTGATACAGTGGCTTCAACTAGGGGCTCATGCATAGCAAGGATTGTGAGGTTCACACAGGACTAGGCAATATTTCGTTCTGTTGTACATAGGGTCGTTAGGAATCAGAGCTGACTTCATGGCACCTATCAGCATCAACATGCTGAGCTCAGTTCAGATCAGAAGAACCACTCATTCTACCTATAGTCTCGTGAGAAAAACAAATGTTTTTTTCTTGATATGAAGTTAAATGTTTATTTATTATATAGCTGTATTGTTCTTTTAGCAGTCCACGGTACTTTCTTGAAAGCTTTCTCTTTTCCATGAGTAAGGCTGGGTTTACTCAGATGTTGCAGCTCTTTCCCAATCCTATTTTGCGAGACTTTTAGCCTAAACGGACTATTCCTAAAGTTGCACGGTAATGTACCAAACAGTGTTTCTTTGCTATTCATAAGGTTTTCCCTGGCCAATT
>NW_006921663.1:8413141-8414154 GCF_000298275.1 Orycteropus afer afer
GGGGCTGGTGCGGGATCGGGCAGTGTTTCGTTCTGCTGTGCATGGGGTCGCTATGAGTCGGAAACGACTCGACGGCACTTAACAACAACAACATAACATAGCTGTATTGTGGCTATTGAACATAAATTTTTGCAAAGAAATTGACCATTGACCTTAGCAAACTTAAAATATATGATATTGCTTTTGAACCAAGCAGTGAATTAGGGCTTAAAAAGCAGCAAGAAAATATTTATAGCAACAAAGGTTTTGACCAGTGCTACATAGATTGAAAAATATAACATTTCATACATGGTAACTTAGAAATTATAAAGTATATATAATATTTTTTTTAATGGAATCATGTGACATCTAGGCAAAAAGATGCAAGAATTAGGGGCTCTTATTTGTTGTGCATGAAGTATTACAAGAAATAAGTGAGTTATAAAAATATCAGGCTAGCTGACAAAGAAGAATTTTAAGGAAATATCAAGGAATTAAAATTTGTGAAGAAGTAACTTTGTATCTTCTCCAGATTCTAAAGCAGTTAAAAGATTGTCACAGTGCACAATATTTTAAGGTCAAAGGTCAAATCAAAGACTTGCCTCTGACACCCTTTGAAAAGCTTCTGAAAGAATTAAGGTATTTTCTAGTAAATATTCTCAAGTGGATGAAAGGGATGGTAGGAAACTTTAGAATTTTTGTCTAACAATAGGGTGAAATACTCATAGTAACATTCACTAGGATGGATAGAAAGACCTGCATTGATAAATATTCTGTATGTTACTCTTTGTAAATGCAGGTGAGTAAAATACTACAATTGGCAGAAATGTCAGCAGCCCAATCTAAAAGGGGCTTAGATTATTCAAAATGCAAAAAGATAACTCACCTTTTAAAATAAGAATCAGATGAAGAAAGTAGTTTCAAGGGCATATATATATTGGCGTAGTGCCTAAGGCATTTGACTGCTAACCAGAAGGCTGGCAGTTCAAACCTACCAGCCACTCCTTGGAAGGAAGGGTGGGTGTGTTGGATTG
>NW_006921663.1:8414459-8415992 GCF_000298275.1 Orycteropus afer afer
CCGTAAGCACAGTAAAGCCGAGAGAATCAAGCTGACACGCAGTGCGCTGGTCGCTGTTCCCAACAAAGAATGAATCCGAAAACCTCCAGGGCGAGCAGCAAGCTGCTCGCTCCAGGAAGTATATAGTCTGGAATGCCGTTCTTCCAGTTTGTCCCTGGGATAGTATTGCAGGTAGGCCACACCGACCTGCCGCTTAGAACGCAGTCATGTGATCCATCATGGGAACCACCACTCACAACTGGAGTCCAGCCAAGTTGACACATCTTCAACTATCACAGTGGGCAATCTACTTCCATAGTGATATCACCTGGAAACCCAAGGAGGGTTCACTATGATTCAGATATGACTTGACAGCAGCGAGTTTGGTTTGGTATATATATTCCTTTACTCTCTTACAGGAGCTCTGGTGGCATAGTGCCTAAGGCATTTGACTACTAACCAGAAGGCTGGAAGTTTAAACCCACCAGCCACTACCCAGCAGGAAGGTTGGGCAATATACTTGTGTAGTGATACTGACTTGGAAACCCAAGGAATGGTAGCTGCGAGTCAGATTCTACTCCACGGCAGTGAGTTTGATTTTGGTTTTGGTTTCTTAACTTATAGCCAACTAGAAAAATAATATGGAAGAATTTCCCATAGATCAAATTCAAGTGGAGCACAATAGACTAAGGAGACATTCTGAAATAGTGGAACCAGGGTCTAATCAAGGAATATTTACCCTTAGTATAGCAATTCTGGGAAAATCTGGATTTCAGAACTGCTATGGGTCAATGGGTCAGCCCCAGGGTTACAGGTGAGGAGAGACAACTCAGGGACGCCCGAAGTAGCAAGCAGGAAGAGCAGAAGAAAGAGGATTAAAAGCCAGGAAGCCATAGAGAAGAGCAGTCAACCAAAGGGATTAGGTGAGGAGAGGCAACTCAGGCCCGCCCAGAGTAGCAAGCTGGAAGAGCAAGAGAAAGGGGATAAAAAGCAAGGACCCCGACAGAAAAGCAGTCAGCCCCAGGGTCACAGGTGAGGAGAGACAACTCAGGGATGCCCAAAGTAACAAGCGGGAAGAGCAGGAGAAAGGGGAATAAAAGCCAGGAAGCCAGACAGAGGTACAGTCAGCCACAGGGACCTAGTTGGGGGTGATACGAGGGTCTCCAACAGCAAGACAAACTTGTATGTCAGTTTGTCCTACTGTGGTGACATGTAGACTTGAGTGTGAGGCTGAGCCTCTGGTGTTTAAAACCCAGCGAGATGCACCTGGTGCACAGGTAACAGCCCAGCTTATAGACTGAGACAGACTAGGAAGAAGGAAGAAGCCGTCCAATTTTGAAAGAATTGGCCAGGGAAAACCTTATGAATTGCAAAGAAACACTGTTTGGTACATTACCACGCACCTTTAGTAATAGTGTATTTAGGCTAAAAGGCTCTCAAAATAGGACTGGGGAAGAGCAGCCACATCTGAGTAAACCCAGCCTTACTCATATGGAAAAGAGAAAGCTTTCAAGACCTTCATTTGCTGATGTGGCACCACTCAAATTGAAGAGA
>NW_006921663.1:8417114-8444267 GCF_000298275.1 Orycteropus afer afer
TGCTGGTGAAGAATGCTGAAAGTACCATGGACTGCTAAAAGAACTAACAGATCTGTCCTGGAGGAAGTGCAGCCAGAATGCTCCTTGGAGGCAAGAATGGCCAGACTTCGTCTCACCTATTTTGGTCAAGTTGTAAGAAGGGACCATTCCCTGGAGAAGGATGTCATGCTTGGTAGGGTGGAGGGTCGACGAAAGAGGGGGAGGCCTTCCACGAGATGGATTGATACGGGGGCTGCAATGATGGGCTCAAGTATAGCAGGGATTGTGGGGCTGGCGCGGGATCGGGCAATGTTTTGTTCTGCTGTGCATGGGGTCGCTGTGAGTTGGAAAGGACTCAAAGGCACTTAACAACAACACCAAATGGGTCAATGGCTATATACTTTCCATTTTCATCTTTACAAATGGGAGGGTCCAGTGAAGTCATCTGTCTGTGTACCATTATTATCTGCTGAGTGTTCGTCCTTTAGATAACATTGCTTCACAGTAAGAGAAAATGCCTCTAAGCATCTGCATCAAAACCTAAAATCAGTCATGAGATCCTCGACTCTGAATGTGATGACATGATACACACACAGTGAATTTGGTGACCTTGAGTAGATGAGTGTCTTTTTTGCAGGTGAAAATGAAGTGAATATTTTTGGCTAGGAGTTCGGCTGTGGTAGCTGATGACAATAATGACTAATTATTGACCTTCCCAGTGTCCATGCCCTTTGTAATTTAAGTTTAGAGCTCTTCTCACAAAGAAGTAAAATTTTATTTCCCTACCCTGAGTCTCAGCTAGATTTGATACTTGTTTTGGTTAACAGAATATGGTGCAAATGATGGTGTGCCTGTTCAAAACCTTAAACATATTTTTCAGTTATTATTATCTTTTTTCTTTTCTGCCTTCTTCATAAAGAAATGCTTTCCCCGAAGGCCTAGTGGTGACAGAGTTTTGACTCCAGATGTTAAGGAAACTGCTGGCAGCTGACTGACACTCAACTATAGACAATTGAGTGAGGATTGCTTCAGACCCATTGGGCTTCCGAGGCTATAAATTTTTACAGAAAGTAGATCATCCCATCTTCCTTCTGTGGAGCAGACTTGGTGGGTTTGAATTGCTGACCTTCTGGTTAGAGTCAGATGCCTTATCCACTATGCCACCATAGCTCCTTATTACACCACCACGCCTCTTAAATGAACTCGACTTACTAGTATTTTCTCTTTAAAAAAAAAAAAAAAAATGTTGTGCTTTGGGAGCTCTGGTAGCATAGTGGCTAAGGCACTTAACTGCTAACCAGAAAGCTGGCAGTTCAAACCCACCAGCCACTCCTCGGAAGGAAGATGGGGCAATCTACTTCCTTAGTGATACTGCCTCGGAAATGTAAGGAGGGGTCGTTATGGATCGGGTCCGACTCAACGGCACACAACGACAACAACAACTTGGGTGGAAATTTACATAGCAAGCTTGTTTTACATTCAAGGGTTCATGCACCACTGATTTCATGGTCCCGATTACCATCCCCAACTGTAAAAAACTCTCCTCCCCTCTCGTCTTTGTGACACCCCCCCCCCGTGCCCTTCTGCCCTTCTCTTTTGCAATAACATCAAACTATGTTAAAATTTAACATTAAAAGACAAGAGAGATAAACTACATGGCATATGCATCTTTATATCTTTTAAAAATATTCAAATAAATGAAATATAGTTCAATAAAACACTGTAATTCCCCTGGGGCAAGAATAACCTCACATTGAGTTATTTTATTTTCATCACTTAGCAGATTTAATGACAGATTGTAGGTATTTAGTAAATATTTGTTGGATTGAACCTCTGTGTAGTAACATGGGAGAAGGCTTCTATTTTTGCTGCCGTTATGCTCCACTTTAGGATATAATTAAAGTAAGCTAAAAATTTATTTTAATTATGTAACCATATTACCTTATACACAGTGGCCACTCCACTCACTAAACATTTGTTGAATTAACTATGAAACAGAATTTTTTTAAAAAAGAAAACATGTAAAGGTCAAGTAAATTAGGTAATTAGGTTTTGAGAGGTGAATAGGACAAAATGAATTATTCAACAATAGCTTATGCATTTCTAAATAATTGTTACTAAATAATTTAGAAAATGTTTACAAGCAAAAACCATTTAAATATGAGAGTAAACATTACTACCAGTGATTGCAATTTGCCAAAATTTTAAAGATTATTTGTTGTTGTTTTTGTTATGTGCCGTCCAGTCGGCCCCGACTCATAGCGACCCCTCCTTGGGTTTCCGAGGCAGTATCACTACGGAAGTAGGATTGCCCAACCTTCCTTCCGAGGAGTGGCTGATGGGTTTGAACCACCAGCCTTCTGGTTAGCAGTCAAGTGCTTTAGCCACTATGCTACCAGAGCTCCTAAAGATTATTTGGGAGATGTAAAAAGTCCTTTATTTTCTTTATCTGTCTATCTATCTATCTAATTTTTTTTTTTTTTTTTCAGGAAAAAGTCTTTACTGAATACCCTTTTCATTGCCAGCCTTCCTCATAGTAGATGAGTAAAAAAACAAGAAAAAAGGAGTGATTTTACTTAAGGAGATTTCAACTAGTCAGAAAAACAAATATATACATAAATCCATTTACATATGAATTTACTTATATATAAATATAAATGTATGTACAAACCTATTTATTTATGTGTGTATGCATGTGTGTGTGTTAATTCCATTATGTGACTGTAATTTCACTTGATGGTACAAAAAAGGACGGCATGCTCAGTTTGTGTTTGGGACTTTGAATTGTGGTAGTAGAATGATAACCTTATGATTGGGCTAGTGAAAGAGATCTCAAACAGAAGACACTTTAAGAAAGCAGAACTAAAGCTGGTAGAACACCAACAAAGAAACAAATTTCTCGAATTTAAGTAGCTCACATTTCAACTTTGAGATTGAGAAATGATAACAGTTAGAGGAACAACTCCAAAACAAAACAGGACAGAAATGGACAAGTTCTATGTTCTAAGAATTCAAGTTTTAGGATTACATGAAATATATCTTCCTTACACAATTGAGATTTTCAATATAAACATTTTTGTTTTCTCAAAAGATTTTCTCTGGGAATGAAATCATAAACATGGAAAATGTTTTGAAGGTTTTGGAATACAGCTATTAACATTCTACAATAAATAGTTGAATATGCTGCATTATGGTGACTGAAATCTTACCATAAATCATAGCAAGGGGATTAGAAAGAACAAACAATGCATTCCCAGAATGGAATTAACAAGATATCAAATTTGCACACATACACACACATGTGTGTGTATACATATGTATTATACAAGCACACACACACACACACACACACACACATAAATGTTTTTCTTTCTCCACAGGCTGATTAATAACTCTGGGTTCATATTTTTACATAAATTATTTAATCTATGTCTAAAATTCATATATTGTCCATTATCATAAGTTACAGATCACTGGCTTAAAATTAGAATGTGACATTTTAAATAGCATCCTAAAAATGTTATTGTAAGTAAACTAATACGTCTTTATTAGTCCTTGATAATCAATTTTAAAAGCCTTTAGAATGTGATGAAAATTATGCAAATTCCAGCATACTGTCATCCTTATAGTTTATGTTAATTTGACAATAATGTTAGCTGCCTATCACTCTAACAATAATCCATCTGAACTAGCAGGCTGAAATACCAATTATTGAAATGAGTGGAGATCATCTTTGAAGTTTCTTCTCTCTGTTGCAAGTAGACATATATCAGCACACAGCAAATAGCACACATGTAGCAAAGTCTTCCAAATAACCAGGAGTCTTCATGTAATAGAGCAGGTTGTGGTTGACATACTAAATCTTAAAAAGGAAAAAAAGCCGCTTTGTATTGAGAACAAAAATAACTGAAAGGGAGAAACATTGATATGAAGATATTTTAATATATTTAGAGTAATTATTAGTTTTTATAATTATTATTACAATTTTTATAATAATTATTACAGAATGGTGGCCAAGTAGATTCTCTATTTTTAAATTTTTATTTTATAGTGGATTAATATGAATTTTATGGAATTTGTTCATGAAGAATTCAAATATTAGTTGATTATTTCAAATGAAATTTTGTTCTCCCCTTTGCTAGTGCCTGCTGAGTGTGAATTATCTCAATCTGGTTTACACTGAAATTAAAACTTCAAAAAAAAAAATCGTTATTTTTCTTTTAAGATACATCATTATTTGTCTTCAAAAGAAGAGTTAATTGGAACTTGAGAATTTCCATACAGATATTTTATTATTAGTGATGGATTTACTTTATTTTTCTTTATGCTAGACCTAATTTGAATAACTGAGAACTCATTGAACAATTCTCTCAAATTTTCTTATGCCAATTGTTGTGACAAATGCTTGTATAAATGATTCAAAGAATCTACGCCAAATATCAAATCTCTTTATAATTATTAGAAGGCCTATCCTATGATAATTAAAATGTTACTTAAGCATAATGTCGATTGGGTATATTTAGCATCATTTGCTAGTGTTTTGGGGCATATTTATAAATATTTTATTCTTTTTCCAAATAGATACACTCAAAAACTCTTCCTGCCAGTCATGTTGGCTCCAACTCATAGTGTCCCCTCCTTGGGTTTCTGAGGCAGTATCACTATGCAAGTAGATTACCCAACTTTCCTTCCGAAGAGTGGCTGGGAGGTTTGAACCACCAGCCTTCTGGTTAGGAGTCAAATCCTTTAGGCAAAATGCCACCAGAGGTCTTCTATTTCACACAATGTCTAATTCGTTTTGTTCCTCCCAAAATACTTGAGACAATGAAACTTCTATTATTTTCTACACTAATTCTGTCGCGATCATATTAGTGATCAGGAAATAATGAAATATTCACTCAATCTATCTGCTCAAAAAACTGCAGTAACGAGTTGACCACAATTGTCACAAAGTTTTATGGTGTTGTTGTTGTTGTTATTAGGTGCTGTGGAGTAGTTTCTGACTCATAGTGACTCCACGCACAGCAGAATGAAACACCGCCCAATCCCGAGCCAGCTCCATGACCCTTGTTATCCTTGAGCCCATTTTCACAGCCACTGTTTCAATCCATCTCATTGAAGACTTCCCCACTTTCATCTACCCTCCACCTCACCAAGCATGACATCGTTCCTCAGGGAATGGTCCCTTCTGAAAACTTGACCAAAGTAGGTGAGACGAAGTCTGGCCATTCTTGCTTCCAAGGACACTTCAGCTGCACTTCCTCCAGGACAGATCTATTAGTTCTTTTAGAAGTCCATGGTACTCTCAGCATTCTTTGCCAGCACCACAACTCAAAATCATCAACTCTTGTTCGGTCTGCCTTATTCATTGTCCAGTTCTCACATGCATGCGAGTTGACTGAAAATATCATGGCTTGTGTCAGTCGCACCTTAGTCCTCAAGGAGATATCCTTGCTCCTCAGCACTGGAAAGAGTTCCTTTCCAGCCGAACTGCCCAGTGCTACACGGTGTCTAATGTCCTGATTGCTGTTTCCATTGGCTTGGATTGTAGAATCAAGCAATGTGAATTTTTTTACAACATCAATTTTTTCTCGATTTATCGTGATGCTGCTTATTGGTCCAGTTGTGAGGATTTTTGTCTTCTTTATATTGAGATGTTATCCATACTGCAGACTTTATTCTTCAATCTTCACCAGTAAGTGCCTCAAGTCATCCTCACTTTCAACAAGCAAAGTTGTATCGTTAGCATATCTCAGGTTGTTAATGATTATTCCTCCAATCCTGATGTCATGAATTTCTTTATATAGTCCAGCTTCTCAGATTATTTGCTCAGCATATAGATTGAATAAGTATGGGAAAAGGGTACAACCTGACTCACTCCCTTCTTGAGCGTAAACCATGCAGTGTCCCTTGTTTTGTTCAAATGACAGCCTCCTGAACAATGTACAGGTTCCTCATGAGTACAATTAAGTGTCTGGAACACCCATTCTTCTCAATGTTATCCATAATTTGTCATGATCCACACGATCATATGTGTTTGTTTAGTCAATAAAATACAAGTGAAGATCTTTTTGGTATTTTTTGCCTTGAGCCAAGATCCATCTGCCAGCAGCTATGATATCCCTTACTCCACGTCCTTTTCTCAATACAGATTGCACCTCTGGAAGTTCTCTGTCAATATACTGCTGCAACTGTTTTTGAATTATCTTCAGTAAGATCTTACTTGAGTGCTATATTAATGATATTGTTTGATAATTTCCACATTCGGTGGGATCACCTTTCTTTGGAATGGGTACAAATATAGATCTCTTCCAGTCAGTTGGCCAGGTAGCTGTCTTCCAAATCTCTTGCCATAACTGAGTGAGTGCCTCCAATGGGGCATCCATTTGTTGAAATATCTCAATGGGCATTCCATCAATTCCTGGAGTCTTGTTCTTTGCCAATTCCTTCATTGCAGCTTCAATTTCCTCCTTCAGTACCATTGGTTCTAGATCTTATGCCACCTCCTAAAATGGATGAAGATCGACCAGTTCTTTTTGGTCCAGTGGCTCTGTGCTTTCTTCAAGGATGATGTTCTTGATGTCATCCCACAGTTCTGGTTTTTGGTCACCGGTCTCAATGCTTCACCTATATTTTTTGGATGGTCTCTAAATTCAGGTGGAATATATGCAAGATCATATGTTGGCTCTCATGGAATTCTTTTAATTGTCTTCAACTTCAAGTTGAACTTGCATATGAGCAGTTGACCGTCTGTTCCACAATCAACTCCTGTCCTTGTTTTTGCTAAAGATATTGAGGTTTTCCATCACCTCTTGTCACAGATATCATCAATCTGATTCCTATGTGTTACATCTGGTGAAGTCCACGTGTATAGATGCCATTTGTGTTGTTGAAAATGGGTATTTGCAATAAGTTGTTGGTTTTGCAAAATTATACCATGCAATTTCCAGCATTATTTCTGTCATCAAGGCCAAATTTTCCAACCACTGTTAAGAAATCCTGATTGCATGCTCAGTCAATTTCAGGCTGTAAAAACTGACAAAAATCTTCAGTTTCCTCATCTTTGGCTTAGGTGGTTGGTGCATAAATTTGAATAATGGTTGTATTAATGGATTTTTCTTTTAGACATATGGATACTATCCTGTTTCTCATGGCATTGTACTTCAGGACAGATCTTGAAACATCCTTTGTGATGATGAATACCATGCCATTCCTCTTCAAATTGTCATTCCCGGCACAGTAGATCATATGGTTGTTTGATTCAAAATGGCCAAAACCAGTCCATTTCAGCCTACTAATGCCTAAGATATTAATCTTTGTGTGTTCCATTTCATTTTTGACAACTTCCAGTTTTCCTAGATCTGTATTTTGTACATTTCATGTTCTGATTATTAATGGATGTTTGCAGCTGTTTTTCCTCAGTTTGAGTGATGCCACATCAGCAAATGGAGGTCTCAAGTGCTTTACATTATCCATATGAGTAAGGCTCGTTTGCTCTCATGATGCATCCCTTTCCCAGACCTCTTTTGAGAATCTTGTAACCTTTTTTTTTTTTATGGTGAGTGCTCCATTAAAATAGAATTTGGGAAGAATGAACAAAATGACAGATTATGGGAGATAATCGAAGTAAGATATGTAGAACTCTTTGTTGAAAGTCATCCCAAATGTTGATTTTGCTATATACAATTAAGGTTTTACAAAAAGACACTTACTAGGAACAGATCTACCAAAATAGTAACATTGCTACTGGAAAAATAAATATCTCTCACACCACAAATATTTTTCTCTCCACTAATTTTTCTTCCTCTGTAAGAATAGGAATATATTTTAAAGTCATTATGAGTTGAATTTTTAATGTACAGGGTACAGTGAGCATTTGTATAATTTTCACCTAGTTAAACAATTGCTTGTATTAGCCACATTTATTATATTTTTGAAGTATTTTAACATATTTTACAGATAAAATGGTAATTCACCCCTTAACTTTACAGTATGCTTCACTAGAATTAAGGGCATTTTCCTAAATAACAATTATGCCATTTACATATCTAGCAAAATTAATCATGATATTTACTTAATACTCTACCTATATGCAAATTTCAGAGTGGAGATTTTAGGGAAATCATGTTTTGATACATAATCTGGTAATTTTTCTGCAACCATATTCCTTGCTTTTTCACAACTTTGTCTAGTGATTCTGTTGTTCTGCCTACAACTGTCCATGAGTGAGTAATTCACCATTCAGCGTGGAGATATTGGATTCATCTTTTGTTGGAGTCAACGGCCAGTGTACTACCTGCCAGCCTTGAGCTCTTCTGCCTCTACAGCTGCAAGAGTCGGGAAAAACCTCTAGCTTGACGTTTGATCTAGGAACTTTGGACTTGCCACCTTCTATAAAGTTAGCATATCAGTTTGGGATTAGCCCAGGAGTCTGCAACTGGAAAACATCTTTCTTGCTTCTCGGGACCCTAAAGTAGGCCATCCATGGTTGACTGTGACTGCAGGTCCCTGCACCTTGCCCAGAACACTACTGAGCAGAATCATAACATTAGAACTAGAAGATATCCGAGTAACCACAAGGGCACTCTGGACCTGGACAACTGTAAAGGTGCAACATTCCCCTTGTTGCTCTTGTACCCAACACCCACCTGGTGAATGGAGGGTTGGCCATCCCCCACTCCCACCCACCTTCTGGGCCCACAGGAATTCCATCCCACTCTGTGTGTTTGGACAGAGCCTGGGTGCCCTGCCCTGCCCTCCACTGATTTTTTTTTCTTTCTTTCTTTTTTTCTGTATTTTAGTTTGCTTTTGTCTGTTTTAAAAGTACTACTATTATTAATACTTTTGTCATTTTTACTAATATTCTTTATTCTTCCCCTCTCAGGTCCTGGTTTTTGGCTTTTATCTTTTCCCTGTTCCTGGTTGTAATTTTTTTTCTTCTTTTTTTCTCATGATTAACCCCGTTCCTTATTATTCTTTTTGCATTTTTCCCATTTTTGTTCATTATTCTCCTTCTCTGCCTTTTTTTCTCTTATTGCCGTCTCCCCAGATAGTATAGGTTTTCTTATTTTATTTTACTTTTTTTTTTTTGTTTGTCTGGAGGACACAGCCATTTTGATTGTTTACACATGGCAACTATTTTGGATATTTAAAGTGACAGAGGGTGCAACTATTTTGAATGTTAACAAGCAGCAGCCATTTAGATATTTAAAGTGACCAAGAGTGCAGTCATTTTGAATGTTTACAAGTGGAAACCATTTGGATTTTAAAATGATAGCATTCTCTTTTGGATTCCAGGGATCTAAGAACAGGCAGAGAGACAGGAAGCAGGGACAGGACAAAAAAGGCAAAGGGGACTGGAACAGATTGAGGAGTTAGCTGCAGGGATCCAGGTAAATGTGGTTGGAGGTGTTTCCAACAACTAAGGGAGATGACTTGTCTGTTGGTTTTTTCTACTGTGGTGACGTGTTGCTCTGAGTTTTGAGGCTGTGCCACTGGTGTTTAAAACCCAGTGGGGTGCACCTGTTTCAGAGGTATCAGCCTGGCTCGTAGACTGAAACAGACTAGGAAGAAGGAGGAGGCCATCCACTTCTCCAATAATTGGCCAGGGAAAACCTTATGAATAACAGAGACACACTGTCTGATACATTACTGCACCACTTTATGAATAGCCCAGAAACATTGTCCAATACAGAGGAGGAAGATGAGTCACTTAGCTTAGAAAGCTCTCAAAGTAGGACTGTGCAAGAGCTGCATTATCAGAGTAAAATCACCCTTACTCATATGGATAAGGTAAAGCTTTTGAGACCTCCATTTGTTGATGTGGCACCATTCAAATTGAGGAGAAACAGCAGCAAATATCCATTAATAATCAGAACATGGAATATATGAAGTATGAATCTAGGAAAATTGGAAGTTGTCAAAAAAGAAATGGTACACATAAAGATTGATATCCTAGGCATTAGTGAGCTGAAGTGGAATGGTTTTGGCCATTTTGAATCAGACAACCATATGATCTACTATGCTGGGAATGACAGTTTAAAGAGCAATGGAGTGACATTCATCATCACAAAGGATGTTTCAAGATCTGTCCTGAAGTACAATGTTGTCAGTGATAGGATAATATCCATACACCTACAAAGAAGACCCGTTATTACAACTATTATTAAAATTTATGCAACAACCACCAAAGCCAAAGATGAGGCAATTGAAGATTTTTATCAACTTCTGCAGTCTGAAATTGACCGAACTTGCAATCAAGGTGGGTTAATTATCACTGGTGACTGGAATGCAAAAGTTGGAAACAAAGAAGAATCACATGTAGTTGGAAAATTTGGCCTTGGTGACAGAAATAATGCTGGAACTTACATAGTACAATTTTGCAAAACCAATGACTTGTTCATTGCAAACACCTTTTTTCACCAACACAAACAGTGGCTGTACACATGGACTTCACCAGATGGAACACACAGGAATCAGATTGACTACATCTGTGGCAAGAGGCAATGGAAAAGCTCAATGTCTTCGGCCAAAACCAGGTAAAGAGCTGATTGTGGAAAAGACCATGAACTGCTCATATGCAAGTTCAACTTGAAGTTAAAGGCAATTAAAGATAATCTAGAAAATATCTTTCCTGAATTTAGAGACCATCTAAAGAATAGATTTGATGCATTGAACACCAATGACCAGAAACAAGATGAATTGTGGGATGACATCAAGAGCATTATCCATGAAGAAAGGAAGAGGTCACTAAAAAGACCACAAAAGAAGATAAAACCAAAATGTATGAGAGAAGAGACTCTGAAACTTTCCCATGAGTGGAGAGTAGCTAAAGCAAATGGAAGAAATTACAAGATAAAAGAATTGAACCAAAGATTTCAAAGAGCAGCTTGAGAACATAAAGCCAATCACTATAATAAAATGTACAAAGACCTGGAGTTGGAAAACCAAAAGGGGAAGAACACACTCAGCATTTCTCAAGCTGAAAGAATAGAGAAAAAATTTAAGCCTCAAGTTGTAATACTGAAAGATTCTAAGGACAAAACATTGAATCATGCAGGGAACATAAAAAGAAGATGGAAGAAATACACAGAGTTATTGGACCAAAAATAACTGTTTGATCTTCATCCATTTCAGGAGGTGGCATATGATCTAGAACCAATGGTACTGAAAGAGATAGTCGAAGCTGCAATGAAGGAATTGGCAAAGAACAAGACTCTGGCTATTGAAGGAATGCCCATTGAGATATTTCAACAAACATATGCTACATTGGAAGCACTCAGTTGGTTATGGCAAGAGATTTGGAGGACAGCTACCTGGCCAACTGACTGGAAGAAATCTATATTTGTACCCATTCCAAAGAAGGGTGATCCCACAGATTGTGGAAATTATAGAACAATAACATTAATATCACATGTAAATAAGAAGTAAGATCTTACTGAAGATAATCCAAAAATGGTTGCAGCAGTATATTGACAGAGAACTTCCAGAGGTGCAAGCTGGATTCAGAACAGGACGTGGAACAAAGGATATCATAGCTGCTGGCAGATGGATCTTGGCTGAAAGCAAATACCAGAAAGATGTTTATTTGTGTTTTATTGACTATGCAAAGGCATTTGATTGTGTGGATCATGACAAATTATGGGTAACATTGAGAAGAATGGGAATTCACGAACACTTGCTTGTACTCATGAGGAACCTGTACCTTGATCAGGGGGCTGTTGTTTGAATGGAACAAGGGGAAACTGCATGGTTTAAAATCAGAAAGGGAGTGAGTCAGAGTTGTATCCTTTCCTTTTACTTATTCAATCTATACGCTGAGCAAATATTCTGTGTAGCTGAACTATATGAAGAAAAACATGGCATCAGGATTGGAGGAAGAATCATTAACAACCAGAGATATGCTGATGAGACAACTTTGCTTGCTGAAAGTGAGAATGACTTGAGCCACTTACTGATGAAGATCGAGGAACACAGTCTGCACTATGGATTACATCTCAATATAAAGGAGACAAAAATCCTCACAACTGGACCAATAAGCAGCATCACAATAAATGGAGAAAAGATTGAGGTTGTCAAAGAATTCATGTTGCTTGGTTCTACAGTCGAGGCCAATGGAAGCAGCAATCAGGACATTAGATGACGTGTTGTTGTTTTTGTTGTTATGTGCCCATCAAGTCAGACCCAACTCATAGCGACCCCTCCTTGGGTTTCTGAGGCAGTATCACTACGGAATTAGATTGCCCCATCTTCCTTCCGAGGAGTGGCGAGTTTGAACCACAAGCCTTCTGGTTAGCAGTCAAGTGCCTTAGACATTACGATACCAGAGCTCCTAGATGATGTGTAGCACTGGGTAGGTCAGCTGTGAATGAACTCTTTCAAGTGCTGAAGAGCAAGTATGTGTCCTTGAGGACATAAATGTGCCTGACACAGGTCATGATATTTTCAATCACCTCATATGCATGTGGGAGCTGGACAATGAATAAGGAAGACAGAAGAAGAGTTGATGCTTTTGAGTTGTGGTGCTGGTGAAGAATGCTGAAGGTACCATGGTCTACCAAAAGAATTAACAGATCTGTCCTGGAAGAAGTGCAGCTGAGATGCTCCTTGGAAGTGAGGATGGCCAGACTTCGTCTCACCAACTTTGGTCATGTTGTCAGAGTGGACCATTCCCTGGGGAAGGATGTCATGCTTGGTAAGATGGAGGGTCTACAAAAGAGCGGAAGGCCTTCAATGAGATGGATTGAGACGGTGGCTGCGACAAGGGGTTCAAGTATAGCAAGGATCATGGAGCTGGTGTGGGATTGGGCTATGTTTCATTCTGCTGTGCATGGAGTGGCTATGAGTCAGAAGTAACTCAACACTACCTAACAACAACAACAACAACATATTCCTTCACTTATGAGGAGAGACTATCTTGGGTTTCTCATGGATGGCCCTGTTAGGGCTGCATCAAAGATCTGATTTAACAAGGAGGATTGGATTGAAAGACCTTATAGTGGAGCCAATGATGACATAAATGAATGCCCACAACTATACCACAGTAAATGATGTCAGAAAACAGACTGGAGCTTCTACAACTCTGGACCTTCCTAGTTGGTCTTGGGAATCCCTGTAGACATTCAATTTCCCTAAAAATATGAAGGAAGGCAGAAAATTGGGTTATTCTTTCAAAAAAAAGAAGTCTCAAAACACCTCTCAATAACACATAGATGAGAAACGGAGAAATGTACTATCCAGGCATCCAAATTAAGTCTCTAATTCTCCCTAACATATCTTGCTCAATCACACATTTTCTGCCTTGTACTATCTACCAACAATGATTCCTCAACATTTTAATACTCACAGAGTTAATGATGGGAGAGATAATGTAGCTAGTAACATACAGGATGTTTTTGAAGGCTTTTACAGGGATATATTCCAGTGATTGCTGGAATTGGAAAGTTATTGTCATTCCTACAGATAATCTTACTTATTGGCATTGAATCAATTATAACTACAGTGACCCCATGTTTTACTGAGTAAGTATTGCTCCATAGTGTTGTCTTGGGTACAGTCTTTACAGAGACAGATTGCCAGGCCTTTCTCTGGTGGGACTATTGGATGTTTTCAAACTGCTAAATTTAGCAAACAAGGGCAAACAATTTATGGCACCTAGGAAACTTTCCAGATACAATGAAGACTAATGCAGTCTTCTTAAACTTAAAATTAATTATAAATGCAAATATAAGAAATGCAAACTTTCTTAATGCTGAGATTATTTCCAGACACAACTAGGAAATATCAAAATGGTATTGAAGTATTCATATAATGTAAGAAAAAAAAGATACCAAAATACTACAGAGGAATAGATGTATAATTGACCTTTATGTAGAACAAAGAATGTTCTATGTAGAAGATTCTCGATAGTATTTGCAGTTGTTCTTCCTAAGTATGTTGCTGTTGCTGTTGTTGTTGTTATGTGCCATCGAGTTGGACTGACTCATAGCGACCCCTCCTTGGGTTTCCAAGGCAGTATCACTATGGAAATACGTTGGGCAGCCTTCCTTCCGAGGAGTGGCCAGTAGATTTGAACCACCAGTTTTCTGGTTAGCAGTCAAGTGCCTTAGGCACTACACTACCAGAGAACTTCCTTCTTTTTTCTTAGGTGCCCTTAAATAGTTTCTGAGTCATAGGGACTCCATGTACAGCAGCATGACTCACTGTCTGGTTCTACAAATTCCCAAAATTTTGCTCTGTTTGAGCCAATTTTTGCCACCACTATGTCAATCCATCTCATTGAAGGTTTGTCCTTTATCACTGACTCTCTTGTTTACCAAGTATGATGTTCTCCAGCGATTTGTCCCTCTTGATAACATGTCTCAAGTATGTGAGACAAAGTCTTCTAATTAGCATTCTGAGTGTACTTCCTCCAGGATAGATTTATTCCCCCTGGCAGTCCATGATATATTCAATTACTTTTACCAATACCATAATATTCAAAGGCAGCAATTCTTCTTCAGTCTTCCTTATTCATTGTCTCTCTTTATTACATATATGAAGCTATTGAGAATACCATGGCTTGAGGCAAGCATTCCTAGTCTTCAAGGTGACATCTTTGCCTTTTAGCACTTTAAAGAGTTCTTTTGCAGAAAATTTGTCCATTGCAATATGTCGTTTGATTTCTGGATTGCTGCTTCAATGAGCATTCACTGTGAATCCAAGTAAAATGAAATCCTTGACAAATTCAATATTTTCTTCAACATTTTATATGTTGCTTATGAGGCCATTTGTAAGGATTTTTGCTTACTTTCTGTTAAGGGCTAATTCATACTTAAGACTGCAGCCTTTAAACTTCCTCGGAAAGTGCTTCAAGTCTTCTTCCTTTTCAACAAGCAAAGTTGTGTCATCTGCATATCTTAATTTGTTAATTAATCTTTCTCCAATCTTGATGCCATGTTCTTCTTCATATAGTCCACTTTCTCGGATTATTTGCTCAGCATACAGATTGGATAAATACGGTGAAAGGATACAATCCCAATGCATACCTTTCCTGATTTCCTCTTCTATCTATTTGTCATACTGTGTTGTCATGTGTGTTGCTGTGATGCTAGAAGCTGTACCACTGATATTTCAAATACCATCAAGGACACCTAAAGTAAAAAGGTTTCAGTGGAGCTTCCATACTAAGACTGGGAAGAAGGACCTGAAGATTCACCTCTGTAAAAGTTGCCCAGTTATACCCTATTACAGTATATATAAGTCCCTTTTACAGAAATAGTTCTACCAGTCACTCCTTGGATGGAAGGTTGAGCAATCTCCTTCTGTAGTGATACCACCTCAGAAACCCAAGGAGAGGTCGCTATGAGTCAGGCCTGATTCAATGACACATAACAACAGCAACAACAACAACTATATAATAATGAAACAATTTTATATATCATTCCCCTTCTGGTCATCTGGTTTTTTAGTACCCTGTTCCACTCTCCACTCCCACCATTTCATTTTTGTTTTCCAGTTCAATTATTAGCCTGATATCTCAGTGGTTATCTTTTTGCCCCTGGTCTTTGGTTATGTACCTTAGATCCTTCATCATCACACACACACCTTTTTCTTCATCTTAGCTTTTTATACGAAGAGCATGATTGCAGAACCTCTTCTAACATAGTAAAACATTTTAAAATAATTCTCAATATGTATATCCAGCATTAGATGCTGTTCCTCTGAACTCTTGAGTTATAATATTCCCAGATCTGTATAGTCATTTTTTCTTTCCCATATTTTTGCCACCTCTATTATCTGTGAGTTTTACAAAGACTATGCACATCTGATAAATAGGGACAGGCTCACAGCCTTCAGCCTTGACATATAATTTATTTAGCTACTATGGAATATATTATATCTTTTCAATGTAATTTAGTTATCTATCTTTACTATATTTTATCCCAGGAATAAATAAAAAAGGTCGCAGAAAATTAAAAGTTTGAAACAAAGTAAAATAGTAAAAAGTCAATGAGCTTTGCACTTATGTTTTGGGCTCTTTTATGTATATTGTTTTATGATTCAATTGAGTATTTTATAAAAATAAAGAACAAAGGAAACTAATTATTTAAAATAAAAAGTGTGTTTCTGAGTTGAGGTAGAGAACTAGTGCATACACTTATATTGCAATAGATCTCCTTAGTACTAGATAGCGTATTTCAGTAAGGTTGTTATTACTTTGAATATGTGTTGTCTTGATAATTAATGGTAGATGCCATAGTGCCCTGCTCAGATCATCTCTTCAGGATTATAGTAGGAAAAGTTGTAAGATGGTCCCTATGCTTTACATCCCCTGGTGTTATTCCCATAAGTATGTTACTTTATAAGGGAAGGTTAATTTTCTATGTATAATTAATTTAGCTTATGTTATAGAGATGAGGTGTTTGGTCTTAACCTAATTCAAGGAGAAGATTTTCTCTATCTTGTTGAAGAACAGAAAGTCAGAGATTTTCTGTGTATGAGAAGCATTTGATGCAACACTGGTGACTTGAAGGAAAGGGTCAAAGAATGTGAGAAACCACTAACAAATGAATGTAACAACAAGCAGATAAGAAAGAAGGACCTTAGTCCTACCACTACAGTAAGTACAAACACAGTAACTATAACCATTGTAACTGAATTTTGAGAAAAAATTGAAAATGTTTGAAAATGGACATTTCTACCGAGCCCCTGAAGTCCAGATCATCAAAGACTTTGATTTCAGTCTTGTGAGATCCTCATTAGAGATCCAGTTAAGCTTGTCTGGAATTGTAAGCTACATAACTGTGAGACAATGAATGGATTTTATTTTATACCACTAAGCCTATGATGATTTTTATTCCACAAAAGTTAATGCTACTAATATTATACTCATTTGTTCAGCTTTTGTACTAACTTTGGTGGTGGTTGACTGTAGGCTGAGATCCTCTACACAATTATCTTTGCCTAAAATCAGTTGACTTGACCATCATTATGCCTCACCATAAAACATCCATGTTTATTGATAATTGGATCAAAAGTACAGCCTTCATTTCAAGCAAAACAACTCCGAAATACCATTCTAATTAAAAAATTTTCTGTCGTACATTAGAGAACTTGATGACATTGCTTCATAGATCAACTTCTCTCTCTTCTCAGTCTCCCCTCTTTCCTTCCTTTACAGGTGTTGCCTACTAGGGTATTACCCAAAAACCTCATCCACCATAATCACCTTGTCAGAATCTGTTCCCTGGACTCAACCTAAGACATTCCATATCAGATGGAGAGATAAATGAAAATCATGTTTTATTTATTTACTTCATCTGATGCTAAATCCACTATAGAGATCAGACACATACAGACACACATATTCAGAGATGGAGTTCAAAAGCAGAAGAAATAATGGCATTAACTATAATGCAAAGGATATTGCTACAGAGAAACAGTTTACAAGAATACAACAAACTAAATAGCTAATAAAACGTTACAGAATTGCAAAAAACTCTCTTTGCTAATATTATTTTCCATGACCTCTGACATCCTTTCCAGTTAATACAGCATACCTACAGATCTCTCATTTTTTGTCTACCTCATTAGGTTCAGTTACATGTGTGTGCATAAATATAATTATGGACTGGATCAGGATAACTGTGACAACTTTTTTTATTATACAACTAGAATTTATGCCACCAGTCACCTGTCAATTTGTCCTACTGTGGCCTGTGTGTTGCTGTAATGTTACTACCTATACCATCAATACTTCAAATACCAGCAGGGTCATCTATGGTGTACAGGTTTCACTTGAGCTTCCAGACTAAGAAAAACTGAGAAGGGAGTTGGGGCCTTCAACTTCTGAAGAAAATTGACCATTAAAAATCTTATGAATAGGACTGAAGAATTGTCTGATATATTACTGGAAAACTTTATGAATAACAGTGAAACATTGTCTGAGAGAGTGCCAGAAGGCAAGTCCCTTAGGTTGGAAGACACTAAAAATATGACTGGAGAAGAAGTGCCTCCTCAAAGTAGAGTTGACCTTAATGATGTGGATGGAATATAGCTTTCAGGATCTTCATTTGCTTATGTTCTATGACTGAAAATCAAAAGAGACAACTGCAAATATTCATTACTAACCAAAATGTGGAACGTTTGAAATATAAATGAAGGAAAATTGGAAATTGTCAAAAATGAAATATAACACATAAAGATTGCCATCCTACACATTAGTGATCTGAAATGGACTGACCTTGGCCATTTTGAATCAGACAATCATAAGGTGTATTATGCCAAGAATGACAAATTGAAGAGGAATGACATCAGGATCATCATCAAAAAGACCATTTCAAGATCTGTCCTAAAGTACAATGCTGCCAATGACAGGATAATATCCATATGCCTACAAGGAAGAACACTTAATACTCCTATTATTATAATTTACACACTAAATGCTATAGACATAGTTGAATAAATTGAAGAATTTATCAACTTAGGCAATCTGAAATTGTCCAAACATGTGATCAAAAAGTATTGATAAGTTCTAGTGATTGGAAAGTGCTAGTTGGAAGCTAAGAAGCATCAGTATTTGGAAAACATGGTTTTGGTGATAGGCATGATGCTGGAGAGTGTATGGTAGAATTTTGCAAGACCAATGACTTATTAATTGCAAATACCCTTTCTCAACAACATAAACTTTTGGACCTCGCCAGATGAGATACACTGGAATCAAGCAGCCTACATCTGTGGAAAGACACAATGGAGAAGCTCAATATCATCAGTCAGAACAAGGTTAGCAATTGACTTTGGAACAGATTAATTATGTTTATACAAGTGCTTCACAATGATGTTCTTCACAAGACTAAAATATGCCTAGCCCAAGCCATGGTATGTTTCAACTGCCTCATATACATATGAAAGCTGGACAAAGAATAAGGAAGACTGAAGAAGAATCGATGCATTTGAATTGTGGTCTTAGCAATGAATACTGAAAATATTGCCAGAAGAACAAAAAAATCTATCTTTTGGGACGAGCAGTCAGAATGCTCCTTAGAAGTTAAAGTGGTCAGACTTTGGCTCACATAATTTGGCCATGTTGTTAAAAGGGACCAATCCCTGGGGAAGGATATCTTGCTTGACAAAGTAGAGCATGAGCAAACAAGGGAAAGATCCTCAACAAGATGTATTGATACAGTGGCAGTGACAATAGACTCAAGCATAGTAAAGATTGTAGGATGGCACAGGACCAGGCATTCTTTCTTTCTGTTGTACTTAGGGTTGCTATGAGTTGGAGCTGACTTAATGGCACCAACCAACAACAACAAAATTCATAGTGGTGGAATTTCCAAAAGAGGGAATAAAGAAAGTTTCTTTAGAGAGGAGAATAGAGTAAATCACAGAAGACCATAAATGAATGAAAGTAATTTAATGTTGTTGCTGTTGTGGTTGTTAGTTTCCATCATTATTATTTAATGATAAAGTCAGCCTAAGAAGGTTCAATGGGCTCTGGTGGTGTAGTGGTTAAGACATTTTTCTGCTAACCAAATTGTTGGTGGTTTGAACCCACTAGCTGCTCTGCAAAAGAAAGATGAGGCAGCCTGTGGCAGTCTGCTTCCATGTGAGTTTATAATCTTGTAAATCCTGCCCTATGGGCAATTCTACTATGTTGTATAGGGTCTCTATGAAGTGGAATTGAATCAATGGCAGTACTTTTTTATTTTTTTAACAAAGCAAAGTGAGTCTATGGGCTTTGAAGATAAGAGTTTACGTACTTTATAGCTACAAAAAAAAAAAAAAAAAAAAAAAAAAATCATTGCCTTCCAGTGGGATCCAACTCATAGCAACCTCTTGCTGGGTTTCCATGGCAGTATCTCTACCAAAGTGGATTGCCCAATCTTCCTTCTGAGAAGTGGCTGGTGGGTTTGAACAACCAGCCTTCTGATTAGCAGTCAAATGTCTTAGGCACTACGCCACCAGAGCTCCTTTTATGTTTAGAAGAGAGCACTTAGTTAAATTCTGAGAGAAAAATCTCAATCAATGCAAGAAGCTCAAATGGAAAAAGTAAGAAAGAAAAACAATGAACAACCATAAATAGAACTAACCTAGCTAATGAAACTGGACCCAATCCTAAATGATCATCAAATTCACTTAATATTAACAAACTTGTTTTTTTCTCTCTCTCTTTTATTTCATTTCACTCTTGAAAGATTTGGTAAAACATGTCTACTCTGGGTTACCCTGGTGGTATTTGAAATACCAGTGTCATAGTTTGTACCAACAAAGCAACACAGAAGCCAACACTGAATGAGAAACTAACAAATGAGTAGTGGTAGAAAATGACAGGGAGGAAGGAGCTGGTGATTTAATTCTGAAAAAAATTGGCAAGTGAAAATCTTATGAATTGAAGAAAAAAGTTGTCTGGTATAGTGCTACATGATGCACCTCAGGTTAGAAGGTATTCAAAATATGATTAGCAAGGACTGCCTGTTTAATGTATCCACCCCACCCCCTGGCAGCAAGTTGATTCCAACTCATGGTAAAAATGAAGGGAAACAGTATTACATTCATTTTCCAAAACAACATTTCTAGATCTATGCTGAGGCAGCACTATCAGTGATAGAATAATATTTGTACACCTACAAGAGAGACCAAATAATATGTCTATTATTCAAATTTACACATCAACCGTTACTGCCAAACATGAAGAAATTAAAGATTTTTACAGAATTCTGCAGTCCAAAACTGACTAAACATGCCATCAATGTTACTTGACAATTATGGGTGATTCAAAGATGAAAATTAGAAGTAAAGAAGAAGGATCAATAGATGGAAAATATGGCCTTGGTGATAGTAACTATGTTGGAGATCATATGATAGAATTTTACAAGAATAATGACCTATTTATTGGAAATACCTTTTTTTTTTTTTCCAATAACATAAACCATAACTATATATGTGTACTTTTCTGAATGGAATAAACAAGAATGAAATAGAATATATTTGTGGAAAGAGACAATGGAGAAGCTTAATATCATCAGTCAGAACTTGGTTAGAGGCCAAATGCACAAAAGCTCATCAATTGCTCATTTGCAAGATCTAGTTGAAGTTGAAGAAAATTAAAACAAGCCCATGAGAGACAAAATATGAACTGGAGGTTCTAAATTGAGAGACTTTCTCAAGAATGTATTTGATGCATTGAACATTAATGACCAAAGACCAGATGAGTTTTGGGATTACATCAAGGACATTATACATGAAGAAAATAAAAAGGTAATTAAAAATACAGGAAGGAAAGAAAGACCAAAATGGGTATCAGGAGAGACTCTGAAACTGGCTGTTAAATGGAGAGTAGCTAAAGTGAAGGGAAGAAATTATGAAGTAAAAGAGCTGAACAGAAGATTTCAATGGGTGGATGGAGAAGATGACTTAAATTATTGTAAAGAAATGTGCAAAGACCTGGAATTAGAAAACTAAAAGAGAAAAACACATTCAGCATTTCTCATGTGGAGAGAACTGAAATAAAATAGAAGCTTCAAATTGCCACACTGAAGAATGCTAATGACAACATATTGAATGATGCAAGAAATATCAAAAAGACATGGAAGGAAAGCACAGTCTCTGTAGCAAAAAGAATTGGTCGACATTCAACCATTTCAGGAGGTAGAATATGATCAAGAATCGATGTGGATAAAGTTCAGACTGCACTGAAGGAATTAGCAGAAAACAAGTTTCCAGGAATTGTTGGAATAACAATTGAGATGTTTCAATAAAGAAATTTTATACTGGAACTGTTCATTCTTATACACCGAGAAATTTGTATTATAGCTACATAGCCAACTGACTGGAAAAAAAAATTCCATATTTCTGCACATTGTAAAGAAAATCCATGAAACAGAATAGGAACATTATCAAACAATATAATTTATATCACACACAAATAAAATATAATTTTAAAATGGTTGCAGGAGTACATGGACAAGGAACTGCCAGAAATTTAAGGCAGATTAAAAAGAAGTCATTGAATGAAGCATTGTTGACTACAGATGGATCTTGACTAAAAGCAGAGTATAGCAACCATATTTTTAACTATGTTATATTGACTTTACAAAGTCGTTTGACTGTGTATCATAACAAAATATGTATAACATGGGGATGAATAATAACTCCAGAACATTCTTTTATGTTCCTGTGGAATCTCCACGTGCAGTATTTGGCAGTAGTTCCAACAGAACAAGGGATTATTGTGGTTTAAAAAGAGGAAAAGTATGCATTAGTGATGTGTCCTTTCACCACTCATATTCAATCTGTATGTTGAGCAGATAATTTGAGAAGCTAGACAATATGAAGAAAATGTGGCATTAGGATTGAATAAAGGCTGATTAACAATCTGAATATGCACATGACACAACTTTATTTGCTGAAAGGGAAGAGGACTTGAAGCACTTAATGAGGAAGATCAAACACTATAGCCTTCAGTATAGATTACACTTCAACACTGGAAAAAAAAAAAAAAAAGAATCACAACTGGACCAATACACTACATCATAATAGAAAAAGATAATACTGAAGTTGTCAAAGATTTCATTTTTCTTGAATCCACAGTTAATGCTCCTGGAAGCAATAGTCAAGAAATCAAATGATGCATTTCATTGGACAAATCTGATGCAAAAGAAAGACCTCTTTAAAGTATTAAGAAGCAAAAATATATTTTGAACATTAAGCTGCACCTGACTCAACCAACAAACAGTATTTTTAATCTCCTCGTACAATGGCACCTGACAACAAAAACATGACTGCAAAAGATGAACAATGAATAAATAAGACCAAAAAAGAATTAATGGTTTTGAATTATAATTTTGGTGAAGAATATTGAACATGCCATAGACTGCCAGAGGAATGAACAAGTAATTTTAGAAGAAATACAGCCAAAATTCTCTGCATTAGAATTGAGAATGGCAAGACTTAGTCTACAGTACTTTGGACATGTTATCAGGAGGAACCAGTCCTTGGAGAAAGACATCATGCTTGGTAAAGTAGCAGGTCAGCAAAAAAGAGAAAGCCTCTCACAGAGATGGATTGACAAAGTGGCTAAAAGAATGGACTTAAACATAACAATGATTGGGAGCATATTCAGGACCAAGCAGCATTTCATTCTACTCCTGGAGGGAATGAGAACAAGCACAAAATGAAGAGGAAGTGATCTTTTATTCCATTCCTGCCTCTATTTGTAGAACAATCTATCCTATTTATTGAGATGCTCTGGGTTAGATGCTTTTATATATATCCTTAACAAACCTTTGACCTATATATATCGTTATAATCATTTGAAGGTTGATAACATTTAAGAATGGAGAATTTAAACTACTTCCTAAAGTCCATAAAGCTAATAAGTGACAGGGATGAAGTTTAAATCCAGATCTGTTAGACTCCAATGTCATTTCTTCCATTTTTAACCATGCAATATTATTTCATAAATGTTTGTTGCCTGGTTGATTGATTAATTATATATATATTAAAAAATTCGACTGCAAGTCACAAATGTATTGAAGATTATATTCCACAAAGTTTTCTGGGTAAATTTTAAAAAACTATATTTTTTTAAAAAAAACTATACTTTTTAAATATGAGTTTTGAATTAAGCAGTAACTCATTGTCAAGGAGTTTAAACCTTTGATTTTTGGAATATGTTGTTGTTGCCTTTAGGTACCATTGAGTTTCCAATACATAGTGACCCTATGTATAATAGAACGGTTGTATATTGCCCGATCCTGTGCCATCTCTTTTCTTTCAGAGTAATCCCTCAAGATTTGCATTATGCATAGTATGAGAAGAGTATATATCACCATAGACTAAGTCACTCAGTTATAGAATAATTAGACTACTTATGAAAATTATCACTATTTTATGAAAAGGTCACTTTCATCCAAAATAAAATATGGGAAAATGGTTATAATAGTTCAATTTTGTTGTAGATATGTAACTCAGCTCTAATCCAGCTTTTTAAAAAGCTTTGATTTTTGAAAAGAAAACTGGAGAGTTACAATTCTACTGCTAGCAGAGTGATACCTGGTTGATAAATAAGCTGAGAGTTTCAGTATCTAAAATTTCACATCTCACATATCACTCCTCCTTGCCTTTACATCAAGTTCAACCAAAATTTATTTTTAAAATATTTCCTACTTTTTTTCCTCCTACAGCTTTTCACACATTTCAGCCCACTCTTTATCTCACCCCCTTTCCTTTATAAAAGTGTATTTATTTTCATTGGTTCTTTCCACTGTTAAAAGTGAGCATTCACACTTTATTAACTCAGTTTCACTGATATTTCATTTATATATTTGCCCTGATAACTGCTTTCTTCCATAAAATTCTCTCCAAACATCTGAATTATTGTGACATTTTGGACTAAACCCAAGCTTAGGGAATTCTATTTTTCCACACTGTCTCTATAAAATTAATCTGTAAATTGAATATGATAATATGGCCTTAATAACAATGCTTAGTGAGTCAATAATTGTAAAATGTGTGATCTATGTTTTCAGAGTCTTTGCAATTTGCTTATGTAAAGTAGAGGTTAAATCATTAACCTTAGTGTTTACTTCAAGACTGCAAAATTGACTTGCTTAGGTTGTGAAGAGAATCAAATGAAATAATGTTCATGATAGTTGTTTGTAAAGTATATAATTCTAGGTTTGTGGTAATAATAATGATCTTAAATATTTATTCATATTTTCTCAATGAAAAATTGTCCTCTAATTAGCACAGTGTTCAAAGGTGAACATTAATGCCAGTCCCAGCATTGCTATGAATTTGATTGTGCTAGGTAGCTTGGCTTTTTGTAAAAAATTTAACTTAACTTCTAAGGATGTCCTTTTCCAATCACAGAATTCTTATTCAATTCCCCAGTATGCTCTTGATACTTTCTCGTTAAGGTCTATGACTGTGGCAAATAGTTTGAACTTGGCTGAAAAGTTGGAGGTTCAAGAAATGAAAGGTTGGAGTTTCAAACAGCACCACAGTGGCACACAGAAGAAAAAGCCTTATCAACTGCTTCTGTACAGAATACAGCCAAGAAAATACTATGAAGCAGTTCTACTCTGTGACACATAAGGTTACCACGGCTCAGAAAAGGAAAGAAGGCACAAGACCACAATTTCCTATTTGACCAAAAGTAGCCAGTTGTGGTGAACTAGTTACATATTCTTTCCCATTTCTCTGGACTGGTTACCTCAATGAAGTACATTAAGACCTGACTGTAAAGTTGTATCATTTTCATTCTATTAATTACTTAAAATATAATTGTGATTTTTTTGTGATACATTATTATTTGCATTTTTGATCACAAAGCATTTTATTACTTGATCCTTAGGTCAGATACATTCAGAAAGCAACTTTCATAGACTACTGAATCATAACAATTTTGCATTAATCTATGAAAAATTGCAGATCAACAAACAGATGCCCCATTGGAGGCACTCACTCAGTTATGCCAAGAGATTTGGAGGACAGCTACCTGGCCAACTGACTGGAAGAGATCCATATGTGTGCCCATTCCAAAGAAAGGTGATCCCACAGAATGTAGAAATTATAGAACAATATCATTAATATCACATGCAAGTAAGATCTTACTGAAGATAATTCAGAAATGTTTGCAGCAGTATATTGACACAGAACTTCCAGAGGTTCAAGCCGGATTCAGAAGAGGATGTGGAACAAGGGATATCATAGCTGTTGTCAGATGGATCTAGGCTCAAGGCAGGGAATACCAGAAAGATGTTTACTTGTGTTTTATTGACTATGCAAAGGCATTTGATTGTGTGGATCATGACAAATTATGGATAACATTGAGAAGAATGGGAATTCCCGAGCACTTGATTGTACTCATGAGGAATCTGTACCTTGACCAGGAGGCTGTCATTCGAACAGAACAAGGGGACACTACCTGGTTTAAAATCAAGAAGGGAGTGTGTCAGTGTTGTATTCTGTCTCCACACTTATTCAATCTATATGCTGAGCAAATAATCCGAGAAGCTGGACTATATGAAGAAAAACATGGTATCAGGATTGGAGGAAGAATCATTAACAACCTGAGATATGCAGACCATACAACTTTGCTTGCTGAAAGTGAGGATGACTTAAGGCACCTACTGATGAAGGTTGAAGAATACAGTCTGCAGTATGGATTACATCTCAACATAAAGAAAACAAAAATCCTCACAGCTGGACCAATGAGCAGCATCACAATAAATGGAGAGAAGATTGAGGTTGTCAAGCAATTCACATTGCTTGGTTCTACAATCGATGCCAACGGAAGCAGCAGTCAGGACATTAGACCACGTGTAGCATTGGGAAAGTCAACTGCGAAGGAACTGTTTCAAGTGCTGAGGAGCAAGGAAATCTCATTGAGGACTAAGGTGCGCCTGACACAAGCCATAATATTTCCAATTGCCTGGTATGCATGTGAGAGCTGGACAATGAATAAGGAAGACTGAAGAAGAGTTGATGCTTTTCAGTTGTGGTGCTGGCAGAGAATGCTGAAAGTACCATGGACTGCTAAAAGAACTAACAGATCTGTCCTGGAGGAAGTGCACCCAGAATGCTCCTTGGAAGCGAGAATGGCCAGACTTCATCTCACCTATTTTGGTCATGTTGTAAGAAGGGACCATTCCCTGAAGAAGGATGTCATGCTTGGTAGGGTGGAGGGTCGATGAAAGAGGGGGAGGCCTTCAAGGAGATGGATTGATATGGGGGCTACGATGATGGACTCAAGTATAGCAGGGATTGTGGGGCTGGCGCGGGATCGGTCAGTGTTTCGTTCTGCTGTGCATGGGGTCGCTATGAGTGGGAAACGACTCGACGGCACTTAACAAAAACAACAAATGAAAAACTGGCTTCTTCATGAATGTCCAGCCAACAGTAGGCGACCAATGTAATTTTGTTGAGTAGGATGTAATTAGTTTGCAAAAAAAGTATATTTTATTAAGGATCCGGTCCAAAATGGGAAATGCAGGAAACAAGATAGAAAATGTTATCTTAATTATATTCATAGGACATATGTCATTTTAACAATGATTGATATTTTTAATCTGACTATTATGTCTTATTGGAAGCTCTGGTAGTGTAGTGCCTAAGGCACTTGACTGCTAACCAGAAGGCTGGCGGTTCAAACCCACCAGCCACTCCTTGGAAGGAAGGTTGGGCAAT
>NW_006921663.1:8444673-8449316 GCF_000298275.1 Orycteropus afer afer
TTTCTTATCTGTTTATATATTTTTGTTTTACTATATTATGTTGGAAATATATCACTGAAATTATAATTAAACACTTTAGTATTTGTACCATGTTTTTAATCGTGTGGATGTTCTAGCAGGAAAGGCTAACAACTTTGACTGTCTGACATTGAATTGCTTTACTAGGGGATGAGGGCAATCTATTTAGTGGAGGTGACTTTCACAGTGCTCTACCACCCATGTTGAAATGTCTGCAAGGTAATAATAAATTAGAATAACCAACATAATAATAGCTTGTATAGTGCATATGATTTATTCATACAATAAAGATTTACTTAGCACCTTTTCTGTACATTGGATTTTGCTGGACAGTAAAAAGGAAGAACTGAATAATATTCATATCCTTATACTCCATATGTATTACAGCATGTAGCATTCACTAAATACTTAAGCAAATAAAGAAATTAATTTAAATAAATGAAAACAACAAACACAACACACAAACACATTGCTGTCGAGTCAGACCCAACTCACGCCTACCTGTCTTTGGGTTTCTGAGGCAGTATCACTACCAAAGCAGATTGTCCAACCTTCCTTCCGAGGAGGAGCTGTGGGCTTGTACCACCAGCCTTCTAATTAACAGTCAAATGCCTTAGGCACTACCCATCAGAGTTCCTAAGTAAACAAGATATTAATAAAATGCACCTCAACTTCTCTTAATATTTTGAGCACATAAACTAAAGAGAGAATGTCATATAGACAAATAATTACAATACAAGGAGATACATTGTGTTAAGTGGATGTGCAAACTCTAGTAGGAATGCAGAGTAAATAACTGTAGTAGTTTAGAATTCAGCAATGAATTCTTTAATACTAAATCCATCTGTAGGTAATAGATATTTTTCTTCATAAATAAATTAGGAATGTAATACAAGAAGTAGGTTTCAATGAACAAATAGATCAATTTTGAGCTTTTAAGTATGAATTGATTATGAAAAACATAGTTATGACTGAGTGTAGAGCTCAAGAGAAGTATATATATTGATGATATTGCTTATGTAAATATAAAGAGTTAAAATAACCTAACAGTATAAAATACTTTATTTCTGTTTTGTTTTTCAGGCATATTGTAAACATCACAATATCAAATAAACAAAAAAACTAGAGATGATTTTTTTATCTATGTGACATAAATTGCTTTTAATGGAGAATATATGAGAGCACTGAAAGTGAATTTTGCAAAAAAGAAAAAGAAAATAAGTTATGCACTCTCAGTCATTTTGAAAGTACAAATTTCTCTTTGCTGTTGTTAGGTTCCATTAAGGTGATTCCAACTCATAGTGACCCTATGTACAACAGAACAAAACACTGTCCAGTTGTGTGCTGTACTCACAATCCTTACACTTGAGCCCATCACTACAGCCACTGTGTCAATCTATCTCCTCCTGGAAGGTCTTTCCCTTTTTCACTGACCCTCCACTTTACGAAGCATTATATTCTTCTCCAGGGAATGGTCCTTTCTGACATATGACCAAAGTAGGTGAGGCGATCTGGCCATTCTCGCTTCCAAGGAACATTGCAGCTACACTTTGTCCAGGAGATATTTCTTCACTCTTCTGGAAGTGCATGGTATTTTCTGTATTCTTCAAATACACCATATTTCAAAAGTATCAACTCTTCTTCTATCTTACTTATTTATTGTCCAGCTTTCACATGCATATGAAGCTATTGAAAATAACATGCTTGGGTTAATCACCTTACTCTTCAAAGTTATATCTTTGCTTCATAATACTTTAAAGAAATCTTTTGAAGCAGATTTTCCCAGTGCAATACGATGTCTAATTTCTTCACTTCTGCTTCTGTAGGTGTTGACTGTAAATCCAAGTAAAATGAAATACCTGACAATTTTCAACTTTTCTCCATTTATCATGATTTTGCCTAAGGATCAAATTGTGAGATTTGTTTTCTTTATGTTGAGGTGTAATCCATCCTGAAGACTTTTTTTTATATTCATCAGTAAGTGCTTCAAGTCATCTTTATTTTCAGTAAGCAAGGTCGTGTCTTCTGTGTATTGCAGGTTGTTAACAATGCCATATTTTTCTCCCTATAGTCTAGCTTCTAGGAGTATTTGCTCTGTACAGATTGAATAAGTATGGTGAAAAGATACAACCCTGACACACAACCTTCTTTATTTTAAACCGTCCAGTATCCCCTTGTTCTGTTTGAATGCCAGTCTCTTGATCTATGCACAGGTTTCTCATGAGCCCAATTAAGTGCTCTGGAATTCCCATTCTTTGCAATGTTATCATAATCTATTATGATACACACAATAAAATGCCTTTGAATAGTCAATAAAACAAAGGTAAACATATTTCTGGTATTCTTTGCTTTGAAGCAAGATCCATCTGACATCAGCAATGATATCCCTCATTCTATGTCCTCTTCTGAATCCAGCTTCAGCTTCTGGATGTTGCCTGTGAATATACTACTGCAACTATTTTTTAATTTCCTTCAGCAAAATTTTACTTGAATGAGATATTAATAATGTTTTCTGATAATTTCCACATTCTGTTGAATCATCTTTCTTAGAAATGGACACAAATATGAATCTCTTTCACTTTGTTGGCCAGGTAGCTGTCTTCCAAATTTCTTGGCATAAGCGAGTAGGTATCTCCAGCACTGTATCCATTTCTTGTAATATCTCGATGGTTATTCCATCAATTCCTGGAGCCTTGTTTTTGCAAATTCCTTCAGTGCAGCTTTAATTTCTTCTTTCAATATCATTGATTCTTGATCATATGATCATACTATCGTCTGGAAATAGTTGCACATTGATCTACTCTTTTTGTTACTGTGACTCTGGTTAATATTTCTATCTTCTTTTGACGCTTTCTTCATCATTCAATACTTTGCCCATAGAATCTTCCAATATTGCAACTAAGGCTTGAATTTTTTCTTCAGTTCTTTCAGCTTGAGAAATGCCTACCATGTTCTTCCCTTTTGGTTTTCTGATGCCAAGTCTTTGTACATTTCATTATAATAATTTATTTTTGTCTTCTTAAGCTGTCCTTTGAAATCTATTGTAAGCTCCTTTATCCCATAATTTCTTCCATTCACTTTAGCTACTCTTCATTCAAAAGCAGGTTTCAGAGTCTCTTCTAACATCCTTTGGACTTTTCTTCTATCCCTGTCTTTTTAATGACCTTTCCCTTTCTTCATGTATGATATTTTTGATGTCATCCAACAACTTATCCAGTTTATGTTTGTTGGTGTTTACTGCATCAAACCTGTTCTTCATATAATCTCTAAATTCAGATGGTATGTAATCAAAGTCATATCTTGGCTCTAATGGACTTATTTTAATTTTCTTCAACTTCCACTTGAACTTGCATATGAGAACTTGATGGTCTGTTGCACATTTAGCTCCTGGCCTACTTTTGACTGATAATACTGAGCTTCTCCATCACCTCTTTTGACAGATGTAGTCAATCTGATTCCTATGTATTCCATATGGTGAGGTCCCAGTGTATATTTGCCATTTATTTAGTTGAGAAAAGATATTTACAATGAATAAGTTGTTGGTCTTGTAAAATTCTATCATATGATCTCTGCTGTCATTTCTATCACCACCGCCATATTTTCCAACTACTAAAGATTCTTCTTTGATTCCATCTTTTGCATTCCAATCACCAGTAATAATGAATACATATTGATTACATGTTTAGTCAGTTTCAGACTGCAGAAATTGGTAAAAATCTTCAATTTCCTCATCTTTTGTTTTAGCAGTTGGTGTGTAAATTTGAATACTAACAGTCTTAACTGGTCTTCCTTGTAGGTATATGGATATTATCTTATCACTGACAACATTGTACTTCAGGATAGATCTCGAAAAATTATTTGTGACTATGAATGCAGTACGCTTCTTCAATCTGTCGTTCCTGGCACAGTACATCAGATGGTGTTCTGATTGAAAATAGTCAACAGCAGTCCATTTCAGCTCACTAATGCCTTGAGTATCAATCTTTATGTGTTCCAATTCATTTTTGACAACTTCCAGTTTTCCTAGATTCATATTTCATACATTACGTGATCCAGTTATTAATGGATGTTTGGAGTTTTTTCTTATCAATTTGAGTTGGGCTCCATCAGCAAATGGAGATCCCAAATTTTATTATATCCATGTCTTTAAGGTTAACTCTACTTTAAGGGGGCATCTCATCCCCAGTCTTATTTTGAATGCCTTCCAACCTGAGGGTCTCAACTTCCAGCAATATATGGGACAATGTTTCAATGCTATTCATAAAGTTTTCCAGTATTATATCAAACAATGCTCACTGCTATTCATAAAGTTTTTGTTTGTCAGTTTGTTGTACTGTGGTAGTTTGTGTGTTGCTGTGAGACTGGGGACTATATCACTGATATTTCAAATACCAGCAGAGTCACCCATGCTGGGCAGATTTCAGAGGAACTTCCGGACTAAGACAGACTGGGAAGAAGGAATGGGTCATCTAATTCTTTTTTTTTTAATTGTGATTTGGGTGAAGATTGACAGAGCAAATTCACTTTCCATACAGCAGTTCACATACAGTTTGTCTCATGACATTGACCACAGTTTACCACAATGCAACAGCTCCCCTCCCACTTCCTCCCCATAATTACCTCTT
>NW_006921663.1:8449416-8476370 GCF_000298275.1 Orycteropus afer afer
TCTTCCTCAGGGATGTGTTCTGGGTCAGTATCCTGTTCTCTTGTTTCTACCACTTTATCTTGCTTCTTTGTGTGGACTGTGATGGTCTGTTGTTTTTGAGGCATTGTGCTATTGTATTAAGATCTCTGTTAATTGTTTGTGAAGAGCAGCCAAGGGTGATTCAAGATCTTCTTGGTGTTTTTTTTTTTATCGTTGGCCCATTGGTGGAGAAAGAGGTGTTGGCTCTTGCTCAGTAAGTAAAGTTGCAGGAGGTATGGGTTTACTTGTATCTTATGAGAGCTGTTGCTGTCTCCCAGTCAGTTAGGCAAAAATTGCAATTGAATAACCACTGAAAAAACTATAAGCACATGTACAAAAAATACACCCTGAAATTACACAAGACTAGTAACCCCAAAAAAGAAAAAAGGGTGGAAAAAAAGAAGAAAATAGTTAAATCTGCAGTATTCGGGGATAGGTCACTGAGAGTAAAAAGGTAGAGAAGGAGAATAATGACTAAAGGAAACAAACAAAGAAACAAACCAACACCACAAAAGAAAATAAAAGCAAAAACATAACAAAACAAAACAAACAAACAAAACAAATTAACAAGGGATGGGGTTAACCACGAAAGAAGAGAAAAAAAAAAAAAGTAAGGTGTAGACTAGGACCTCTTCAGTCGTGCAGTGCACTCCTGGAGAGTTGTTGGGGTTACTGGAAAGCAGAACCTCTTCTTAAATCCCTGGAATCTGGTAGACCACTGTCTCTTTAGGTTGTCACTAGCTGCTGGTTTTGTGTTGATTTCTTTTGTCTTGGTTTTGTGGTTTAATAGTTAGAAAAGGTGAAGCTGGTGTTTTTTTGTTTGTTTTGTTTTGTTTTTATATTGATGCAAGGGCTTTGGGTCACTCTGCTGTTTTCTTTGTGGTGGTAGAGTCCCTGTGTGTAGTGTGGATATGTCTTTCTGTTTGTTGTAAAGAGGACTTAGAGTTCAAAGCGGGAGGTTTTATGAAAATTGCATGAATATGTTTTCTTCTGTTGAGTGAGAGAAGCTATTGGCAGAGAAGGTGGGAGCAGAAGAAGGAAAGCTTGGTGTTGTTAAGGCCAATTTCTGGAGCTTTGAGCAGGCTATATATTTATTTGCAAGACTGCAGCTCAACTTCAAGAAAGATTCTTATTGTTAGAGCATCACAAATTTCCGCCAATTTCAGACACACTCAAAGATCCCGTCTTCATGGCCCCACAGCGCTAAAGAATGGCTGCAAGGCAAAAATCCCAGGAGTGTGGTTTCTTACCTCTCCCTGTTCCTTTTGTCCACGGTGCTGATGTAATCCCACCAGATTGCTAATGGCCGGCTCTCGAGTGTGTCTGGGATACTGCCCAGCTGCAGCACCAAAGATGTGTGCAGTTTGAGCTGTGGGTCAGGGGAGTACCTGCTAGTGACCTGCGGTCCCGATCTCTCTGACAAAGTCTCCCAGTCTGACCCCAGTCTACTCTATGACCCGCTGGGAGGGGAGGGAACTACCCTTCCTTTCGCAATTGTTAAGTTTTCCTCCAAACCTCAGAGGAGGTGTCCGTGCCTGCAGCCAGCCCCCAGGAGACCCAAATTACCTCCAAAATATCAAGATGAGCTGCTGGAGGCAGGTTTTTGTCACTGTCCACTGGAATATTAGAGTGGTTGCCGGTAAGCTGTTATAAGGTGTCCTCCCTTTTGGCTCAGGGATCTCAAGCAGGTGCCCTAGCCCGGCACACAGTGACTGCTCCAGAAGAGTTTCCAATGCCTCTCTTGGCTGCCCATCTGTCTATCCTCCTCCAGTAGCTCTTTACCAAATAATCTCTCTGTGCCTTTCCTTTAATTCTGCTCTTCTGTGTTTGATGTACTCTGAATCTGTGAGCTGTTCAGAGCAGTGAAATTTCTAATTTAAACTGTTATGGCTAGTTTTTCAAGACCTTAGATTCCAGAGGGATAAAGCATGCTGTTCACTGGCTCGACTCCATTTTGAACTCTCTTGGCTAATTCCTTGAGAAGTGGATGGCCTCTTCCTTCTTCCTAGTCTGTCTCAGTCTGCAAGCCAGGCTGATATCTGTGCACCATGTGCATCCCATTTGGTTTGAAACACCAATGGCACAGCCTCAAGGCTCACATCAATGTGTCACAACCTTAGGACAGACTGACAGACAAGTTTTCTCCCTTAGCTCTCCAACCATCCTTACCTGGATCCCTGTGGCTGACTCCTCACTCTGACCTGGTAACGTTGGTGTTTTCTGTCTTTTCCCTGCTTTCCCACCTTGCTGCTTGTGGGGTGTGGCCTGGGTTCCCTCTCCTCACCTGGATCCCTGCAACTGGCTCCTCGGTATAAAGAAATATAAAGAAAACAAAAATCCTCACAACTGGACCAATAAGCAGCATCACTATAAATGGAGAAAAGATTGAGGTTGTCAAAGAATTCATGTTGCTTGTTTCTACAATCAACACCAATAGAAGCACCAGTCAGGACATTGGACAACATGTAGCACTTGGCAGGTTTGCTGCAAAGGAATGCTTTCAAGTCCTGAGGAGCAATGATGTCTCCTTGAGGACTAAGGTGCACCTGACACAAGCCATGATATTTTCAATAGCCTCATATGCATATGAGAGCTGGACAATGAATAAGGAAGAACAAATAAGAGTTGATGCTTTTGAGTTGTGGTGCTGGTGAAGAATGCTGAAAGTACCATGGACTGCTAAACGAACTAACAAACCTGTCCTGGAGGAAGTACAGTCGAAATGCTCCTTGGAAGTGAGAATGACCAGTCTTCCTCTCACCTACTCTGGTCATGTTGTCAGAATGGATGATTCCCTGGAGAAGGATGTCATGCTTGGTAAGGTGCAGCATTGCCGAAAGAGGGGAAGATCTTCAATTACATGAATTGACAGGGTGGCTGTGACAATGGGCTCAAGTATAGCAAGGGTTGTGGAGCTGGAGCAGATTCAGGTGGTGTTTCGTTCTGCTGTGCATGGGGTCACTATGAGTTGGAAATGACTCAACGGCACCTAAAAACAAGTCATGTTCTACAAAGAACTAAGTTGTTTATGCATACTTAAAAGTATTTATTGTATTTACTTTTAGCAAACACTTAGTAATGTCAGTAAATAAATGTATTTATTTAATTACATTGAGCTTCAGTTCAGGGTGATAGAAAATTTAGATAGAGATGATAGTGATATTTGGATAACATGACAAATTTAATTCATGTCAATGAATCGTATACAAGAAAATTGTTGAAACAGTATATTATTTATTACAGACATATTTACTACAAAAGAAAAAGTGACATAAAGATTCTTTCACACACATTTATTGGTATCTTTAACTAATGTAAAAAAGGTCTATTAAAAATTACATAACCACTTTAATGAACTATGAATTTCTGTGCAGGAAACATGCAGTCCTGATTATAAAAGCTAAGTTTCATCCTTGATCATTGACCTCATTGTATCCACTACTAACCAGTGTAGAGTAAGTTATATAAAAGAAATTATTTGCCAAAAGCTGTTCAGCAAATCTGAAAAGATGATAAGTACCATAAATCATATTTTAATAAATAGTACAATTCAAATAATAGAAAAATTTCACTTGAGATAGAAATAGTTCGGTATTTTATGAGTTTTGTAACCTGTATAATACTTATTTGATATAAATATGTAGAAGAATTTTCTTTGATATTTAAGTGTTCCTTTTTACTCTTCTGGATACTTACTACTTTTGCATTTTGTTCCCACAAGACAGAAAGTGAAGATTTTAGTATAAAGGCAAATTCTGGTGCTTTTTCAAATAATGGCAAAACATAAATTGTAAAAACAAATAAAAATTATTTATCACATAGTTTACTCTCAGCAATATAATAAATAAATATGTCCATATAGGCATGAATAAAACTGTCAAGTAAGAAATTGTTCAGGAGCCCACTTAAAAAGTCAGGTTAATTCAGTTTTGTTGTTGTTGTTGTTGTTTTATAAATATTTATGTAGGTCAATGTATTTTTTTAAAAAACTAAAACATAGCTGTAAAACCACCTGAATAAGTATCTTTTTAGACTTAGAAACTTACTAATTACTTAAGTAACAACAGCCTTAAATGAAGAGTACATCTTAAGATATATACTAAACTTTTTGTTAATTCATATTCAGGATGATGTTCATAATATAAAATGGAAGCAAGTATAGATTTTTCTGAACATATAAATTGTGGTAATATTTTTGTACTATTAATAATTTATTTTTAATGAATTATTAGATATAATGGATAGGGAAAAAACTTATATATCAAAATTGAAAGGCCACCCGTTTAAAACTTGTATTTCAAATTTTCTGTCTCTCAAAATCACTATTGAAATATTTTCTTTTTGCTTGTTAAATTATAAAATCACATAAAGCTGTATTTTGACTTTTCAAAATGACAAGCTGAGTCCATTTGTATATATATTTTTTGTTGTTGTTGTTATGTGCCTTCGAGTCGGCCCCGACTCATAGCGACCCCTCTTGGGTTTCCGAGGCAGTATCACTACGGAAGTAGGATTGCCCAACCTTCCTTCCGAGGAGTGGCTGGTGGGTTTGAACCGCCAGCCGTCTGGTTAGCAGGCAAGTGTCTTAGCCACTATGCTACCAGAGCTCGCTTGTATATATATATACTCCTCCCAAAATTGTATTGATTCAGTACAATAATTTTTCATATCAAAATAAATCTGTAATAACACTGGGGCATAAAATTCAAAGATGGAAAACATTTAGGAAGTTTTACAGGATGAAACATAAAATTTGGAAGACAAATCAAAATATCTTCAATTTCATATCTACTATCCACAATAAAGTTTTTAAAGTTATTAATTTTGATTAATGTATTGGTAGCATTGTTTTTGAATATTGTATACATTTTCTTCTTAAAAACTGCTAGGATCTCCAAGTGTTATTTTTTCTATTCTTATAGCACTGCTTCTCTGTGTCCTTAAATAATACGTTTAAAAAAGTTAATATATTTTAATGGCTTAGGTAAGCTCTGCATGGCTAATTTAAGGGGCAGATAGTAGATACAGCAATGGGGACAAATATATTGGATCAGATTACATTAGCATCTCTTTTCCTATCTTTAAAATTAAAGAAGCTATGCTGGTAAAACAAAAGAAACATATACACACAACAACTGTCCCTTCATTTCCTATTGATCAAATTTGTCCCTATATTTGCAAAGATTATGTGGCTGTGGTTAGTTGCCTTTGAGTGAGCTCTAACTCATTCTTAACGTATGTTTTATAATTTAGAGACATTTATCAATAAGTATAATGCATAACCAAAAGATTTCATGGATTTTACCACATAGACTTCTAGGTACATTTTTCCATGGAAGTGGTTGAAAAACATTTCCTAAGTTTTCTCCATATTTATTGTCCAATCATTCCATAAAGATTTACCACCTCAGAAACCCAGTGGGGGTCACTTATGAGTCAGAATCAACTTGATGGCAGTGAGTTATTTTATTTTATTTTTAGTCATTTTTAAAATATACACATACTTAGTAAGTCCTCCATTTTATCCAGATTTTCAAAGATTTGTTCAATTTTTCCCTCTTAGTTCAAGGAATCATTTACCACTTTTAATAGGGATTTTTTTTTTTTTTATGTTAACATTTAGGAGTCCTGGTGGCATAGTGACTAAGACATATGACTGCTAACCAGAAGGCTGGCTGTTCAAACCCACCAGCCTCTTCTTGAAAGGAAGACTGGGCAATCTACTTCCACAGTGACACTGCCTCAGAAATCCAAGGTGGGGTTGACTATGAGTTGAATCTGACTCCACAGTAGTGAGTTTTTGGTTTTAGCATTTAAATGTGTGAAATGAAAGAATCCCTGTGTCAAGTTTATTTATTTATTTATTTTTAATTGTGGTAAAGATATTTTTCATTTGTCATGGTTATTTCTGCAAGTAACTGTTCTTCACGTAACTGTTCTCAGAGAGTTATAGTTTATAAATCGTTTATATATTTAGACTTCAAAAACTGCAAATGACTCTTTAATTGTACAGTAGTTTGGCTGATTGAAAATTCTTGGCACACACACTTTTCTTTTTCAATCATACATATCTGTCTTTTGGAATTTAATTTTGTAGATATATTTTATTTTTCTTCCATTTTCTGTTAAAAGTTAATATTTTAACAGTACATATTTTAATATTTTAAAAGCACATATTTTCTAATTAGATGCTTGCAGGATTTTTTTCTTTTTCTTTCTCTTTTTTTTTTTTTTACCCCTTGACTTTATCTGAATTTGTCTGGATATAGATTTTTCTCATATTTTTATCTGAATCTCAGTGGCATTTGATACAGACATTCAAAGGTCTTAATTCAACGGAATTTTCTAGTATTATTTCTTGGATTATTGATTTTCTTCCATCGCCATTCCTGGAAGCATTTTAATCTCTGTAATTTTCCTTTTATAGTACTTATTATTTAAATATCTTCTTTTTGAGTGTGTGTGTGAATTCCTTGACATAATTTTACACTGTCTACTTCAGTTTTTTTTTTTTTTTACTACACCCGTTACATTTTAATTATTTGTATTTATGGTGTTTGTATCACAACAGTGGTGCTTTTTCCCCCATGGACACTTTCTCATTTGTATATTGCTACCATTAAAATTATCTGCTCAAATAACGTTGAGAATGAGAAATAGGGTTATTTAACTGTTCATTCAATTTTCCTGAATATTTTCTAGAAATATCATTCTAAGGTAATATTTAATTTGGATTGAATATTTAGGCAAGTTCATATCCTCAGTAGTCTGTATGATTCCTGTGTGTTATATCTGTCAAGGTCCACCTGTACAGCCACCATTTATGTTGATAAATAAAGGTATTTGCAATCAATAAGCTATTGGTCTTGCAGAATTCTATCACACCACCTCTGGTATCATTTCTATCACCAAAGCCATATTTTACAAATACCAAAGATTCTTCTTTGTTTTCAACTTTCACATTCCAATCATCAGTAATAATCAATACATCTTGATTGCATGTTTGGTCAATTTCAGACTGCAGAAGTTGGTAAAAATCTTCAATTTCCTCATCTTCAGCTATAGTACTTTGTGCATAAATTTGAATAGTTGTAGTATTAACTGGGCTTCCTTCTTATATCTATGGGTATATAGATATTATCCTATCACTGACAGCGTTGTACTTGAGGCTAGATCTTGAAACATTCTTTGTGACTTGGGATGTGATGCCATTCCTCTTCAATTTGACATTCACGGCAAAGAAGCTCATATGATTGCCTCACTCAAAATGGCCAAAAACCAGTGAATTTCAGCTCACTAAGGCCTATGGTATCAATCTTTTTGCATTCTATTTCAATTTTTGACAGCTTCCAATTTTCCTATATCTATACTTCAAACATTCTACATTCTGATTGTTAATGGATGTTTGCAGATGTTTCCCTCTATTTTGAGTCATGCCTGTGGTAGTTAAGTTTGTATGTCAACTTGGCTAGGCCTGATTGAGTGGCTGGGCAGCTGGATATAGTTATTCCCCATGGTAAGATTGGTAATTGACTCCATGGTGGAATGTATTGGAGCAGCTGAGTAGCTGCTTTGGAAATGTGATCTGCTTCTCACATATAAGAAGCAGTTTTGGGAATGGTCTCTAGCTCATGGCATGCTTAAACCCTGTATATAGCAGTGTCATTGTTCAGCAGCCTTCCATGCTCTGCCGATCTTGGGAGTTTCAATGGACTTGAATAAATGGCCTACCATGTGGTTTGGTAACATCAGGACTGTGCCATTGCATTTGTCGACCTTGGGCTTGTTAGCCTCAGCAGCCAGTAGCTGTCTGAGTGAATAGATGCCTCTAGCTTCAGTGGACTGGAGCAAGAGGCAGAGCTGAAGCCCAAGGTCGAGGGGCTTCCACACAGTCCTTAGGGCCTGCCACTTTGAACTTAGACCTAACGTCTCCAAACTGTAAGAGAATAAACTCCTGTTTGTTAAATACATCCCATTTGTGGTATATTCTTGTCAGAGAGGCAGTAGGTAAAAAGAAAAATGCCCCATCAGCAAACGGAAGGCCCAAAAGTTTTACTCCATCCACATCATTAAGGTCAAGTCTACATTGAGACAGCTCTTCCCCATATGTATTTTGAGTGCTCGCCTACCTGAGAGGCTCATCTTCCCACACTATATCAGACAAAGTTTCAAAGCTATTCATAAAATTTTCCAGTACTATATCAGACAGTGTTTCACTGCTATTCATAAGGTTTTCATTGGCCAATTATTTGATAATAGGATGGCCCCTTCCTTCTTCCAAGCCTTAGTCTAGAAGTTCTGCTGAAATCTGTCCACCATGGGTGACTCTGCTGGTATTTGAAATATCATTGACATAGCCTCTAGCCTCACAGCAACATGGAAGCTATTACCATACAACAGATTGACACACATGAACGCCATGCTGGAGGCACTTACTCATCTATGCCAAGTAATTTTGAAGACAACTACCTGGCCAAATAACTGGAAAAATCCATATTTATATCCATTCAAAAAAAAAAAAAAAGGTGATCCAACAGAATGTGGAAATTATTGAACAATATCATTAATACTACACACAAGTAAAATTTTGCTGAGATAATGCAAAAATGTCTTTAGCAATATATTGATAAGGAACTTCCAGAAATGGAAGCTAGATTCAGAAGAGGACTTGAAAAGAGGGATATCATTGCTGATATCAGACAGATCTTGGCTGAAAGAATGCCAGAAAGATGTTTACTTGTGTTTTATTGACCATGCAAAAGAATTTGATTATGTGAACCATAACAGATTATGGATAACATTTTGAAGAATGAGATACCCAGGGCATTTAACTGCACTCATGAGGAACCTGTACATAAACCAGGAGGATGTTGTTCAAATAGAACAAGGTGATATTGCATTGTATAACATCAGGACAGGGTGTGTGTCAGGGATGTATCCTTTCACCATATTCATTTAACCTGTATGCTGAGCAAACAATCCAAGAAGCTGGACTATATGAAGAAGAACATGGCATCAGGATTGGAGGAAAACTAACAACCTGCAATATGCCGAAGACACAACCTTGCTTTCTGAAAGTGAAGATGACTTGAAGCAATTACTGGTGAAGATTGAAGACTACAGTCTTCAGTATGGATTATACCTCAACACAAATCAAATGAATATCTTCACAACTGGACAATAAGTAGTGTCACAATAAATGGAGAAAAGATTGAACTTGTCATCAAAGATTTCATTTTACTTGAACCCACAACCAACACCCATGGAAGCAGTAGTCAAGAAATCAGAGGTATTGCATTGGGTAAAACTGCTGCAAAAGACCTCTTTAAAGTGTTGAAGAGGAAAAATGTCACTTTGAAGACGAAGGTGCACCTTACTCAAGCCATGATATTTTCCATTGCTTCATATGCATGTGAAAGCCGTCAGTGAATAAAGAAGACCAAATCAGAGTTGAAACCTTTGAGTTGCGATGTTGGCGAAGAAGACTGAAACTATCATGTACTATCAGAACTAAAAATAAATATGTTGTAAAAGAAGTGCAGCCGGAATGTTCCTTGGAAGCGAAAATGGTCAGACTTCCTCTCACTCTGTTCATGTTGTCAGAAGGGACCATTCCCTGGAGAGAATTGTCTTTCTTGGTAAAGTAGAGGGTGAGTCGAAAAGGAGAAGACCCTCAACAAGATGGATTTACACAGTAGCTTCAACGATAGGCTCAAGTGTAAGAAGTATTGTGAATATGGTGCACCACTGGGTCTTCTTTCATTCTGTTGCACATAGGGTCAAAACGAGTCAGTGCCAACTCTATGGCACCTAACAACAACAACATATCATCACTACCTGTTTTTCCTCACTGCTCAGCAGCACTCCTCATCTGCCACAACACTCCTCTTCTTCCATATCTAGCAACCTTTTATGTTGAATAAGATATGTTTATTGCCACTCAAAGGATTGTAGGGCAATGAAGGAACTGAGTTGAGGACAGAGGCAACAGTTCTGGCTTACTTTTTAATTTGCCCTATAAAAATTATAGAGAATAAGTGCAAACTCTCACATTCTTTGTACCTACAACCATTAATGTCAAAATTATTTAATGTATCAACTGTATGGGTTGGAATCTTTCCCAATTTCTAATGATAGAACAGATTTTTTTTTTTTTTTCTATTAGGCTTTTGTGTTATTTTAGTAAGAAGTTTAATGCTTAAATAATTGTTTTTAAGTGGTTGTTTTATTTTTGGGGTGGGGAGGGGTGGGAAGAGAAAAATTTTTAGACAAAAGAAAGTGTTGATAAATTAATTCTATCTCCTTTGATTTCGGAGCTCTATTGGCATAGGAGATAATGCATCTGGCTGCTAAACAGAACATCAGTGCTTCAAACACACCAACTGCTCTGTGCAAGAGTTTTCATATAGTAATTTAGTTTTTATTTAACTCAGTTAATCCCCTGCTCTAGGCAAGTTGTTCTTCTTCTATGTCCTTTTGTTTTGCATATTCTGCTAAAGCAGGATAGATTACCACCCAAATTTTGATGCACATTTTGAGAATGAAAAATGTGCATCAATAGGATATGAAATAGGATATGAAAAAGGTTTGTTTCTTACTTATGGTAAGCATGGGTATAGGAAGAGGCCTCCCAGCTTGTCTGAAAATGGTTTTCAGAAACAAGGAAGGAGATTGGCTTGGTGTTTTTATTCTAGTTAAGGTGTGGGGCCAAGGGGAAAATTTCTTGTGCAGGAGAGGAATCGTGTGGTATGTATTTCCCATTTGTATTCAAGGAGGAACAACCCAGGCTTTCTCATCAGTTTGTCCAGAAGTAGAGCACAAGGAGAAAGTGAATTAGTAAGGATTAAGAGATCCAAAGTCAAAGGTTAAAAAATTGAGTCAGAGTTGTCATTGTACCCTTCTTGTGATGGTTTTTATTTATTCTCTACCAAACCACATACTACATAATGCTATAACTATTTGTGTGTTTCCTTGTCTGATATTTCCTGTGTTGTTGGTGGTGGTAGGTGCTGTAGAGTCAGCTCTGACTCATAGTGAATCACTGTGTCAATCCATCATGCTGAGTATCTTCCTTTTTTATGCTGACCCTCTACTTTTCCAACCATGATATGCTTCTCCAGGGACTGGTCCCTTCTGACAACATGACCAAAGAAGATGAGATGAAGTCTGTCCATTCTCACTTTTGGGAGTATTCTGGCTATACTTCTTCCAAGACAGGGTTTTTCTTTCTTCTGGAAGTCCATGGTATTTTCAGTATTTTTTTGCCAATACCCCAATTCAAAGGCATCAAATCTTCTGTCTTCCTCATTCATTTTCCACTTCCACATGCATATGAAGAGAATGAAAATACCATGGCTTGGTTTAGCTGCTTCAAAGTGACACTTTTGCTCTTCAACACTTTAAGAAGTCTTTTGTATCAGATTTATCCAGTGCAATATGACATCTGATTTCTTAACTTCTGCTTGTATAGGTGTTGATTGTGGATCCAAGTAAAATCAAACCTCTGACAATTTCAAACCTTTCTCCATTTATCATGATGTTTCTTATTGGTCCAGTTGTGGTGATTTGTGTTTTCTTTATATTCAGGTGTAATCCATATCGAAGACTGTAGACTTTGCTATTCATCAGTAAGTATTTCAAGTTGTCTTTTATTTCAGCAAGCAAGATTGTGTCTTCTGCATATCATAGGTTGTTAATGAGTCTTTCTCCAATCCTGGTGCTACTTTCTTCTTCATATAGTCCAGCTTCTGAGATTTTTGCTCAGTGTACAGACTCAATATGAATGGTAAAGGACAAAACCATGACACACACCTTTCCTGATTTTAAACCACTCAGTAATACATTATTCTGTTTGAAATGACCACCTCTTGTTCTTCATCCAAGTTTCTCATGCACACAATTAAGTGTTCTGAAATTCCTGTTCTCAGAAATGTTATCCATTGTTTATCATGATCCACAGAGTTGAATGCCTTTCCGTAATCAATAAACTACCAGCAAATGTTTTTTTTTTCTGATACTCTTCTTTCAGTAGAGATCCATCTGACATCAGCTATGATGTCCCTCATTCCAAGTCCTCTTCTGACTCCAACTTGAATGTCTGGAAATTCCCTGTGGATATACTTGAAAACTTGAAAGATACCTACCTTTATTGGAAAAAGTAGAGGACATTAAGTATATTTTAGTACAGATTTTTTTTGAGTGAATTACATTTGCTAAAACAATAATTGGTTAATGTATCAGAATTTTATTGTTCTTATTTACATTTTCCTTCATTATTTTATGATAAACTCTTAAACATTTTATAAATTTGTAATGAAATAATGTTTTGTGTAACATTGACATAGTTTAGGAAAATTGAATTTCAGAATGGAAGATCATTTCAGATTATATAATTATTAATGTAGAGCCCAACTCTTTGTCCCTTCTTTCCTCTTGATTTTTCTTATCATTTTGTTACTTCTTTAGGATATTTGCTGATTGATTATAGGTATCTGAGAGTGACATTTTGATAAATTATAAAGCAATATCTGTATGTCAATATCACAGAGGATGTATTTTTATCACATATTTTAGCAAACGGAATAGGGAGATAGTGCAGTATAATAACAAGTTTTTATTTATTTATTTATTTTAATTTTTATAAAGTCAGCCAAAATTGTTATTCAATACTGGCTCTAACACTACTAGCAAAACTAGTGAGAAAATGTATAAAACCATGTTAAATTTGTAAAGCATAACTATTATTTTACTTCTTTGATACTTATGGACTCATAGTATTTTTGAAATTAAAAAGTCTTTAAGCATCATCTAGTCTCAAAGATTCCAAATACTTAATTAGAAATTATCTCAGGAGCTCCTAAATAGTGTATATTTCGCAACTTGTGCTTAGATTTCTGTAGGGATAATATGAAACCTATCCTTTCATGTGGCCAGTTGCAAACTCTTAAAGCTCTGAACTAATTGCAATGTCATTTTCTGAGAATTTTCTTTCATTCTCTGACTACTGAAGATTGTAACACTCATAAATCTCTTTGAGATTTGCACAAAAAAGCAAAGTATAGATGTTAAGAATTAACAGTATCTATTAGCATAGGTTCCTGAGTGACTTATGCTAAAAGGTTAAGGAGAAAATATATCACTTTGAAGACAGAACTGCGCCTGACCCAAATCATAGTATTTTCAAAACCTCATATGCATGTGAAAGTCAGACAATGAATAAGAAGACTGAAGAGGAATTGATGCATTTGAATTGTGGTGTTGGTGAAGAATACTGAAATATCGTGGATTGCCAAAAGAAGGACCACATCTGTCTTGGAAAAAGAACAACTGGAATGCTTCTTAGAAAGGAGAATGGCCAGTCTTCTTCTCACAAACTTCAGTCCAATTGCCAGAAGACACAGATCCTTGGAGAAAGATAGCATACTTGGGTTTCCAAGGCAGTATCACTATGGAAGTAGATTGTTCAACCTTACTTCTGAGGAGTGGCTGGTGGATTTGAACCACCAGCCTTCTGGTTAGCAGTCAAGTGCCTTAGGCACTATGCTTCCAGAGCTCCTCGACCAAGGATAGATTTTGGCTAAAGATAATATTGCGTATGCACTTGTGCTACAAAATTATCTAAATACGTTACAGAAGCAGCAGAAGACAGAGTTGGAGTAGCTTCTCATAAACAACCAAACACCTTGAGAGAGGGAATCACTGGGCCTGCAGGGTCAGGATCATAGTCTCAGGACACATCAGGCTCAATTGGCACAATATAGTACATAAAACTCTTGTTCCACAATCTACTTTGGTGAGCAGCAACTGGGGTCTTAAAAACTTTTGAGTGGCCATCTATTGGTCTCGTCTCATCTGGAGCAAAGAAAAGCAAAGTCATCTGGACACAATTAGTCCAAAGATAAGATGGACCATGAGGAACTCAGCCTTCACAACCCCAAGGCTAGAAGAACTAGTTTGTGCCCAGCTACCAATGACAATTGCTCAGAAAGGGATCAAAACTGGATATTCTGGATAGAGTTGAAGGAAAAATGTGGAACAAAATTCAAAAACACAAAAATTATCAGAATTAGTGGTTGGATGGAGACTGGTGGAACCCCTGAGACTATGGCCCTGGATCACCCTTCATGCAGAGAAATGGACTCACTTCCATGGATTGGCTCTCATCCCAACAGTAGAAAGATCTACATGCCGAACAGCTACCCCAGAGCAATACACCCAACTACTCTAGGGAGATGCAACCCTTAGAGCAATCCGCCATGACATGCCAGAGGGGCAGCATTCATAAAGAGGGAAAGCTGAACAGACAGGAATGCATAAATAAGAAAGGCACAGGGAGTGGCTAGTCACAGGGACAAGTGAGGAGAAGAGTTTTTAATGGTTGGGGATAGTATTTGAGGCCATGAAATCAAATGTGTATAAACTATTGAATGTAAAACAAATCTGCTTTGTAAATCTGCACCCAGTGCACAATGGAAAAAAAAAAAAAAAAGAATGAAAAGCTTTTCTCCAAAGGTTTATAATCAAACATGAACTGCCTTAGAAACTGTGACTTCTTTCTTAGAGAGATTGGATATTAGATATATTATTTCTGTGTTTTTCCATCAGAAGATCATTGAATCAAATTATATATTTGTCTTCAACGAGCCATTAGTTCATTCTGTACAATTGAGTCATTCTACTTTTTCTTCTGAAATTGGTATAGTTATTTCAAAATTAAAATAGTATTTTAGCTGCCTACATTTTCTCTGTATTCCATGAACATCACTGTGTAAATGTCTGATGAATTCTTATTTGAGGAAATTAAATAGTGATAACTTTATGTTGTTGTGATCATATTATGATTTCTTAATTTTTGCATGGGAATTTTCTTTAGTTTCAAGTGAGAGATATGTCACAGTTAACTGAAAACTTCACTGAGAAATCCCTGAGATCTGCAATCAAGGTAAGTTATGAGAGAAAAAAAAGGAAAAAAAAAAAAAAAAAAAAGGACTCATTGACTATTAAATGTGTGGTAATGATTTTGGTCTATTTCACTCAGCACCCATAAACAATAAGAGTACGACCTATCTAAGAATGAGGATGCTACTGAATTAAACACACATTCTTTTATATTACTATTAATTTGTTTAGCTCATATAATTATATGCACCGGTCAAAAATTTATTACTCTGTCTCTTGAGTAAAGTATTAAAAGTATGTGATAATTTTAATTTCTAACTGTTAAGGATCTCTATACAAATTGCTTTCCTCAGTATGATCTTGTTTTAAAGATTTAACACAGAAATTTGTATTACTTAGTGACGAACCTATGGAAACAATCCATTCTCATTCTCTAACTAATATTTTCTATTTGAAAATTGAATAACTAGAATGAAAAATGGGTAATAACCTTAATGGCCAGTGAATTTCCATACACCACCAAAACAGTGCTGCCATGGAGACTCCTTCTAAGCCTTGTAAGACCAATGCACATGTACCAGAGTGTCCCCATGGTTTTCTTAGGAATTCCTTTCTACAAGCACACTCTTTTAAATTCATAAAGTTCTAAAGTTCTCTGGTTTGTGTGCATAAAACCTATATGTGTAAGTGTGCCTATGAACAAAGACCTAAACTGATAATGATGATTTTAGTCACTAATGAGTTCTGTGACATTGAGAAACTTACAGACTCCTTGGTCCCCAGTTACCTACTTATGAAATAAGCAGATTGTGAAAATATCAGTGTCAATTCCAAACTTGGCAACATTTTACAGTGATTTGAAAAGCTTCATAAAAATACAGGTTTGCCATGAGCAACTAAGGAACTCCTGATTACTAAAGTTTTCCACCTGGGGTATTTCTGTTGGAAGTGGCACAAAACAATGTTCTAGGAGGTTCCCACTCCTCTCTGGTGCTTAGAATCGTGATGTTATAATTGGTTGGTTTGGACACTCTGCCTGGCTCAAAAGGATGCCTCCTAGAGGAAGAAGTCTCTGACTATTAGGTGAGAAGGACGTACTGCTGAGAAGGAATGTACTCCTGAGAGACATGTGCTGTTGGGAAAGAGATGCAAGAGACGTACATTGCTGAGGGAGACACTGAGGGACACACACTGCTGGGAGAGAGACTGTGAGAGACTGTTGGCTGAGAGACGGTGGGCTGAGAGAGACTGAGAGTTTTTCCTGAATTTGAATTGTAACCTGGTGCTTCCTTAATAAACCCCATAATCTGTGAGTTCTGTGTGGTCACTGCAGTGAATTATCAAACCCAGCAGAAAGGTAGTGAGTGCTGTGGGAAGAACAATTGGTGTCAGGATTGGTGAAAGGGCTGGATGGAGGCAGCATGTCTGTCCTCTCAGGGATAGGCCTTGGGTTACTGATGGTGATTCTGTCTTCTTATGCAGTTAGAATAGGTCAGAAGATGTGGTGTCCTTGCCCCTTTAGCAATGAACAAGGAACACCATAGAAGAATTGATGCTTTTGAATTTTGGGGTTGATGCAGAATATTGCAGGTACAATGGGCTGCAAAAAAGAATGAACAAATCTATTTGGGAACAAGTAAAGTCAGAATGTTCTTTAGAGGAAAGAATGACCAGACTTCATCTCTCATACTTTGATCATATTGTCAGAATGGACCAGTGCCAGGAGAAGGTTATCATGCTAGGTAAAGTAGAAGGTCATTGAAAAAAGAGTAAGAACCTCAACAAGGTGGACTGACACAGTGGCTACAACAATGAGTTTAAACATAGCAAGGATTGTGAAAATAGTATACAACAGGGCGATGTTTCATTCTGTTGTGCTTAAGGTCACTATGACATGAAATGATGGTGCCTAAAAACTACAACACATCTGCAGAAATTTTCAGCCTACTGCCTAACCTACAAGTTTAGATTTGCCAGCTGCCACAACGCCATGAGTTAACAGAGGCCTTGCACAAGCCACCTGATGTAAATATTTGGGGGTTGTCATCATCTGCAACCATGTGAATCAGCAGAAATCTTCAGCTTCTCACCTGGCTCAAGGATTTGGGACTTACTATCTCCCACAATTGTGTGAGTGATTTCCTTGCAGTAAATACATCTACATTTATATATATGCCTCACTGGTTGTATTCCTCTTGAGAAACCAGGCTATGATACTATGATACTATGCATATGTGCTAGAATCAGTGGAGATTATCTTTCTATTCTGGGGTCATTTTCCCTATTACCAAACCTAAATTTGTTTATAACTGTGTTACATAGGTCCTCTAAACCATACCTTGCATTATGGATTTAAAAAATTTCAAAATTTATTTAACACGCACTACTTATACACTATGAAAAAATGTATTTTTGGAACTGGGTAATAGCAGAGTATATCTAGTGCAAAATAAAACCCCAAAACCAAAATCACTGCCTCCAAGTCAGGTCTGACTCATACCGACCCCTCCTTTGGTTTCCAAGGCAGTATTACTGTGGAAGCTTCGGTGGTGTAGTGTCTAAGGCATTTGACTGCTAACCAGAAGGTTGGTGGTTCAAACCCACCAGCCACTCCTCAGAAAGAAGGTTGGATAAACTACTTCCATAGTGATACTGCCTCGGAAACCCAAGGAATGGTCTCTATGAGTCAGATCTGACTTCATGACAGTGAGTTTGTTTTTTTTTCCACTACACGATCTAAGCAGACTCTTCATTTATAATGATAGTTTGTGGACACACTGATGTATTTTATATAATTTACCCTACTTGCAAGTATTCTTATGGTAAAAGATTTATTATTATTTTATCTTATGGCAAGCAAAAGAGATGGCCCTCTAGAAAAGTGTATTATAATTATAATTTCAATAGCCCAAAATATGCCATAATGAAATATTACTACCCCTGTTTCAATCATAATAAAGGTTTCAATAAAGTTTTGACATTTTTGAAGGCCTGATATTCAATAATATCATTAAAAAGTGATTGGAATTATTAATCCTTTGTGAGAGCTTTGTCTCTCACAGTGTATTGTTTCAACCTCCAAATCCATACTGCCACTTTGTAGATTATTTTTAAAGGGCATATTTTACTTCCTGGAAATATTCACAATGCATTCCTCTAACAACACCATGGAATAAATGCATCTAATATTTATCAATGACCCATGGAATGGTAATGATGACATCATTATGTTCCCTACATGCTGCAGAAAGTAAGGAAGTGATTTCTAATGCAAAAGATATCATGGCTTAAGTGGGCTTTCTTTACAGAAAATTTTCAGAAGAAAAGGAAATTTCCTATGCTAAATTGTCTTTCAATAAATATGTACTAATGAATATCTAGTGCAGAGAGTTAATTTTCCATTTGCATCTTTAAGGACCTGATGTGTTTATGTACCAACAGGAAGAATGGTTTACAATTTTATATACAAATTGTTACAGCAGTGAGCATCACCCGAAATCAAATGACTCTAAATATTCTCTTGACAGAATATATAACTACATTATCTTTAAAATTTTCAAAAGTAAGTGCTCCAGAATGCAGCTCTCACTCCGATGGAGTCAATTCTGAGTCATAGCGACCCCTCTTTGGGTTTCCGGGGCATTGTCTCTACGGAAGTAGATTGCCCAGTCTTCCTTCTGAGAAGTGGTTGGTGGGTTTCAACAGCCAGTCTTCTGGTTAGCAGTCAAATGTCTTAGGTACTATGCCACCAGAGCTCCCCTAAAATGCAGCAGTACTTGAATATTCTTCAGATGTGTCATAACTACAAAGTTCAATGCAGTTCTACAAATATTTTCTTAGTAACTACTATATGCAAAGAAGTAGAAAACATGATTGATTCAGATTGTCATTAACTAGTAATAAGTAAAACCACATTATACTCTGTCATGAAAGACAAATTCAAACACTTCTCAAGGATAGACAAGTAACTGCAAAGTATGAAACTGTTTTATATTGAATTGTGTACCCCCAAAAGATAAAGTGATGTCCTCACCTCTGGTATCTGTGAACGTGATACTTTTGGTATGCAGTGTCTTTGAAAAGGTCATTAGGTAAGCTAAAATGAGGTTATATTCATTCAGAGTATCATCTAACATCATCTGACCAGCATCCTTATAGAAGAAAAGATACACAGAGAGACAGATATAGGGAGGGCTTTACTTGATGTTTCAGCTTCAAGCTAAGAAATGTCTGAAAGTACAAGAAGCTAGGAGTGAGGCTTGGAACAGATTCTCTTGCAAAACCTCAGAAGGAATAAACATGACCAACACCCTAATCTTGGACTCCTAAACTCCAGAGCACTATGACAACCTGTTGTTGTTGTTGTTGTTTTGTGCTGGTGGGTTTGAACCACCAGCGTTCTGGTTAGCAGTCAAGTGCCTGTGCTACTATGCTACCAGAGCTCCTTATGATAACATAGGGAGGCATTAATCACTTCTAAGAGGTGGAGGGAGAGGGACAGCTATTTCTGAATTCTGATGAATTGTTGCCTACAACCAATTTAGGCATATAACCCCAGTGATTTGAGATCCAACTGATCAATGGAATTTGCAAATGCCTCTTTAATTAAATTATTGGCTCATAGAAAAAAAAAAAAAAAACTCTATCGAAGCCTAACAAAATATTCATTTGAAATTCCAACCCTGAACTAAACCCTTAGACACATACATATGATAGGTCTTCCACATACTTACGATAACCAGAAAAAAAAAAAAAAAAAAACTCACTGACGTCGAGTCGGATCTGACTCATAGTGACCCCTACTTGGGTTTCCAAGGTAGTATCACTATGGAAGTAGATTGCCCAATCTTCCTTCTGAGGAGTGGCTGGTGGGTTTGAACTGCCAGCCTTATGGTTAGTAGTCAAATGCCTTAAGCAGTATGCTACCAGAGCACCTACTTAGGATAATAGCATCCCCAAAATGACATTTCTAGAAAAACAAATACCTCTTATCATTTCTTCATTTTATCAGTTGAATTTAAATGTTAATTTATTGTATAGATCATGGAAGTAAAGAATATCCCCACTATCCCTTCTACTTTTACCTACTGGATAAGATAACATTAACATACTGGTTTTTTTTTTTTTTTTTTTTTTTTTCACTTGTTTGTTTTGTTTAATTTCCATCCTTCCTTAGTCCATTGTTACTTTGCTAAGGTTACACAGAATTTTAATGCAGAAGTTTTATTTTTATTGCTTTGAATATTTATATTTCCTGTTTCAGAATGCTAAACCTCAGAAATACAATGTTAGAACTTATTATATATTTCAGTTGTGAGGGTTTTATTTCTCCCACCCTTTCTGGTATACCACAAATTCCCCTTTTGCATGCTTTTATTTTCTAAAACAAAAAGAGAAAAATATAGTTCTGTCTTTTTCCAAAAAAGAGAAAAAAGTATGACTATCTTGACATATTAAAAATCAAGTAAACTTCAGTCACCCTGGGCAAACCACTGGCAAAATAATGACTCAAGTCTAAAGATCAAATAGTGTTACTGGATTAACAATTTTAACTTTTGGTTTTAGTATGTGTCTAGGTTTGACCTATTTGGATCTTTTTTTTTTTTTTTTTCAGTGTTTGCTTAATTTATTTTTGCCTACAATTGAAGACATTGAGAAATAACCTCAATTGTGATACTTTACATTTACTTTTGAATTTAAGTTTGATTTTCCTCTCTGTGGAGTAGGAGTTTACCACATGAAAAAAGCAACCTGTGAAAGGGACTGGATGATTGAACATTCATTCCGTTTCCTGCTTTGCAATGAATATAAACTGACTCTGTTTCAGTTTATGCACCTACTCATTTTCTACTTTAGAGCAGCTTTTATGCTAAGAAAATGTCTGAAGAACTTTTATCTCCTGGGAAGAAAAGTATGTTATATGTCAAAGCTGCAATTGTTAAAAGACTAATATTTTCAAAGGGTGGGAATCAAGGTCAAATCAAAAGGCTAAGTCTCTTTACTTTCCTGCATATATTGTTTCCATTTCTCTTTCTCTATTATAATCATATCTATTTGATAAAAGGTTATGCAAAATAAATTAGGCTTTTAGAGCACTGACAGCTCAACCATAGAGAAATTCTTGCCTCTTTTCTTTTTTTTTTGTTGCACTTTATACGTGACCACCTGCTACACTTTTAATGAGCTTTAAATTATGCTTTACACCCATGTAACAAGAATGGATATTGCTCTTTAGTTATAATCAAAGAAAATATCAGGATGACTTGTTGCTAAGAGCAACAGCTTGTCAAAAAAAATGATACTTCCTCCAGTAACAATATAGATAGATAGATTCAGGTTGATAGATGGAAAATATGATTTATGCTACATTGAGAGTTATCAATCTTTTAAATTTTCTTGTCTTCTGTGATTTAAGAGGAATTTATCATTGTTCTATGGCTCTGCCTAGATTATTTTCTTTGCTTCTTATCTTTGTACTTTCAGTCTCCTTGCTTCTTATAGGCCAAGGAACAAAAGTTAAAATTTCCTTTTGTCTTTTATTTTCTCTGACACATTAAAATGGGTGACTTTAGTTGTAATTCAAAAAACCTCTTGAAATACTTTAAAAAAAAATGTATACATTTAATTTTTATTTCTAAGGAGACCTGGTGGTACAGTGATTAAGAGCTCCGATGCTAAATCAAAGGCTAGCAGTTTGAACCCCCAGCTGCATTACAGGTAAAAGACAACCCAGTCTGCTTCCATGAACATTACAGCACTGGACACTCTATGGGGGCAATTTTACTCTGCCCTACAGGACCACTATGAGTGTGAATTGGCTTGATGACAGTGGGTGGGTACTTTTTAATTCTATTTCCCTCTTTTGTACCAAAAAGAATTGGTCAATGTTCATCCATATCAGGAGGTGGCATATAATAAAAAAAAAAAAAAAAAGCACTGAAGAAATTAGTGAAGAAGAAGGCTCCAGGAATTGATGGAAAACCCAGTGAGATGTTTCAACAAAGGGATTTCACACTGGAAGCATTTACTCTGTTATACCAAAAGATTTTGAAGACAGCTACCTGACCTACTGACTGGAATAGATCCATATTTGTACACATTTCAAAGAAAGGTGATACCACAGAATGTGGAAATTATCAAACAATATCATTAATATCACATACAAGTAAAATCTTACAGAAGATAATTCAAAAACGCTTACAGAAATATATTGACAGAGAGCTTCCAGAAATGCAAGCTGCATTCAGAAGAGGATGTGGAATGAGGGATATCATTGCTGATGTCAGATGGATCTTGGCTCAAAGCAAAGAATACCAGAAATATATTTACTTATGTTTTATTGACTATGCCAAAATATTTAATTGTGTGGATCATGACAAAGTGCGGATAACATTGAGAAGAATGGGAATTCCAGAACACTTGGTTGTACTCATGAGGAACCTGTACACAGATAAGGAGGCTATTGTTGAAACAGAACAAGGGGATATTGCATGGTGCAAAATCAAGATGGGAGTGTGCACCTGATCCAAGCCATGGTATTTTCAATCACCTCTTATGCATATGTAGCATAGTGCCTGAGGCACTGGACTGCTAACCAGAAGGCTGGCGGTTCAAACCCACCAGCCACTCCTCGGAAGAAAGGTTGGGCATTCCTACTTCCGTAGTGATACTGCCTCGGAAACCCAAGGAGGGGTCGCTATGAGTCAGGGCCGACTCAATGGCAGATAACAACAACAACAACTTACGCATATGAGAGCTGGACAATGAATAAGGAAGACCGAAGAAGAGTTGATTTTTTAAAGTTGTGGTGTTGGAGAAGAATGCTAAGAGTACCATGTTCTGCTTAAAGTACTAACAAATCTGTCCTGGAGGAAGTGCAGCCGAAATGCTCCGTGGAAGAGAGAATGGCCAGACTTTGTCTCACCTACTTTGGTCATGTTGTTAGAAGGAACCATTCCGTGGAGAAGCATATCATGCTTTGTAAAGTGGAGAGTCAATGAAAAAGGGGAAGGCCCTTAACAAGATGGATAGACACAATGGATGTAATAGTGGGCTCAGGTATAGCAAAGGTTGCCGCGGTCCAGCCGAGGGAAGGGGAGAGCCGAAGATGAAGGACAGGGAGAGGCTCAGACTGATGATCTGAAGCAAAGCTTTATTTTTTGCAGGCATAATATATCTATTCTGAGTACAAAGGCACAGTCATAAACTTTCTCAAAACTTCTTGTTCTTTCCCACGTACACTATACCCCAAGATACAACTTGGTACTCATATCAGCTCTTATAGAAACTCCCTGTTCTTAATAAACATTCTTGTCTGAGAACTGGGAGCATGAGAAAAATAACTTGTACTTGCACCTGCATGCTCAAGGACAAACTTATTTGCAGAGTACAAAAAACTGCTTGCACGTCTTCAATGCTGCATAAGCAAAACAGCATAACCTTGGGACTCTAACATTAAAGTCCCACAAAAGGTCATGAGGTTGGCACAAGATGGGGCCATGTTTCATTCTGCTGTGCATAGGGTCACTATGAGTCGGAGGTGACTCGACAGCAACCTAACATCAACTTCAACATTTTCCTCTGAAATTTGATTACTTGCCACAGGAATTTGATTCACTTAAAAATTCTTAATTAAATGACTTTTAGTCACTGTCAGATTTGCTTTTAAAGGAGTTCAGTATATGACAGAAAATAAAGCATTAAAGATGAGCTATATAGCAATTTGGCTATATAATATTACTCACTTGAGAGACCTTAGGCTTCATGGCCAAACTAGCAATTTTGTTCTTACAATATTATAAATGTAATAACATCTATAGAGATGTGAAATGACTGAGTAGAAGGGAGGACAATGTCTGATGCAAAAAATATAATCCAGTGGGGGCAGAAAATATGGTCATCAGAGAGGAATGCCTACTGTGAAAGTTTCTGTAAGTGTCTAAATAGGCATTGGAGAGGAACAATAACAAGGAGATAACATGCATATAAGTATTGAAGTTATGGGAATTACTACCAGAGTCTGAAAAAAAGGACTGTGCTTTTCTTTGTTTAGATTAATACCTATACACTATTTGCCTTAGAGTTGAGTCAGGAGCCCTGATGGTACAGTGGTTAAGTGCTCAACTACTAACTGAAAGTTCTATAGTTCAAACCCACCCACCACATGTGGTAGAAAGATGTGGCAGTCTACTTCCATAAACATTACAGCCTTGGAAACACTACAGGGAAAATCTTTTCTCTCCCACTGTACCATCACAAGTCACAATCTGCTATGTGGTTTTACTAGTCGTATGTTCAGTCACATGGTGGAACTGTGTCCATAACATTGGCTTCTTCCTTGATAGCTACAACTACTACATTTGAGTTCATGGCTTTGTAAGTTTTCCCTTTACACTGAGAAGTATGGTTGGCTGTCCTGGTTGTGACTACTCTGCCTGGTATTTTAAATGATTTATAATATGAGGCTGAGAAGTAAATTGTAAAAGAGATGATGAGAAAGGTATAGAATTGAAAAAGAGGAGATTATGAACATAAGTGAAAAAAAATATGAAGACTAGAAAATAACACAGGAATATTTTCACATATATTCCCATGTCATTTTTAAATTTCTATAAGATTGGAAAACAATATACTGCTTAATTGTAAAAATAGTCAACATAAGAAATTCCATCACTTAGGCTTCCAGGTTTTTATTTAATAAAACTGGACTTTTAGGTTTTGAAATAAAATAAATTAAAATGCAGTAAATGATCTGTTTAATGTACTTCCAAAAAGAATTTACCTTTGCCTTTATGAGCACACATTATTGTACTCTCCTATTCAAAAAGAGAAATTTAAATGTCATAAAAAAAGGACGTAGAAACGTCTTATCACCAGTGACAAAAACATCAAAAAATGTTTGGTTTCAAAGCTCCTCAATATGCAAGCTATCTATTTATACTAATTATTCAAGCCTTAGAGACTGAAAACTGGAGATAGAATTCTCATGAGAAAAAAGCAATTCTGTACATTGCATATGAGCTTTTTTTTTAAAAAAATTGACTGCTTACATTTAGAGTAGCTTCAAAAAGAATACCATTTTTTGTACTTTAATTTGACTAATAACAATGATAACTGTTAATGATAAAAATAATATATTTATAGAGTTATTTCTTTATTTAAATTGGCTTTGATGATATTGTTAAATAAGTAAAGATATCCTTTCAGTATCCTTGCTTATTTAATCAAAAACTACTTGAGAATAGGGAGCTCTCATAGCATGGTGCCTTAGGCATCAATTTGATTGCTAACCAGAAGGCTAGTTGTTCAAACCTACCAGCCATTCCTTGGAAGAAAGATTGGGCAACCTACTTCTGTAGTGATACCTCACCAGAAACCCAAGGAGGGGTCGCTATGAGTCAGATCCTACTAGACAGCAGTGAGTAAGTAATCGAGAATATAAAATATTAGTGATAGTATATGATTTTTTGGGGTGACTTTAATAAAAAACACAGTTTCAAAATGTGTTATATCTAGTTGAGATATTCTACCATTTTCTATAAGAGATTTTCCAATTCAGAGAACTTTTTATAATACTTTATTTCTTGCTTCTTTCCATTGTATCTGTTAGCATTTTCACTAAAAAGTACAAATTTTTCTGAAAGTTCCAATGCTGTAGTTCCAATACAACTGTGCATCAAATATTTTCTTATGTTTCATTGTGTCTATATATAAATCAAAATCCCATACAATTGGAAAACTTTAGGTAAGATTTAGAGGTATTTTCCTTCTCTTAAGTAAAATGTAGTATCCACTGAATTCTTGCATCAATTGGTATTAGGTTGACATCTACTCACGGTGACCCCATATACATTAGAGTAGAAGTGTGCTCCATAAAATTTTCAATGATTGATTATTTAGAAGTAAATTTCCAGGCTTCTCTTCCAATGCACTTCTTCTACCTAAACTTCCAACCTTATGCCTCAGTAATAGAGTTCTATTCATTTGTGCCAACCAGCAATGCCCCAATCCTCACTGTATGCAACTAACAAAACAACAAAACCTTTAATTTTAAAATGCAGGTTTTGATGTTCATCATGCAATTAACATTAGAAAACAATTAACTTTGATACAATTGGAATTATTTCCTTTCATGCAATGCTTGAGAACCTCATTTATTCAAAAATTATGTTGCACATTTGAAAATTACGTGTGACATTGTATGTGTCTGTGTGTTAGGAGAGACTATTTCAAGGTAAATTATCTAGCAACTAGAAAGAAAATGCTCATTTGATTTTATTGGAGCTTACACTACAAATGGCAAAATTTTAGGAATACATAAATGTACTAGATATGAAAGATTAAAAATGATGGAAGATAATTGCCTCTTTAGGTCACCACTGTAGGCTTATCTCCAAAAAGACTTCCTGAAGTATTGAATAGGATTGTTGTTGTTAGGTGCAACTGAATCTTTTCCGACTCATAGCAACACTATGCAGAGCAGAACAAAACACCGTCTGATTCTGCAAGAGTTCTATGATCCTTCCTATACTTGAACCAATCGTCAAAGCCACCCTGTCAATCCATCCCTTGATGAAGGCCTTCCTGTCTTCCATTGACCCTCTGACTTACCAAGCATGACATCCTTCTCCAGGAAATGGTCCCCTCTGACAACATGACCAAAGTAGGTAAGACAAAGTCTGGCCATTCTTGCTTCCAAGGAGCATTTCAGCAGCACATCCTCCAGGATAGATCTGTCAGTTCTTTTAGCAGTCCATGTTACTTTCATCATTCTTTGCCAGCACCACAACTCAAAAGCATCAACTCTTCTTCAGTCTTCCTTATTCACTGTCCAGCTCTCTCAATGAAAATATCATGGCCTGTGCCAGGTGCAACTTAGTCCTCAAGGAGACATCCTTCCTCCTCAGCACTTGAAACAGTTCCTTTGAAGGACTTGCCCAGTGCTATACATCATCTAATGTCCTGCCTGCTGCTTCCATTGGCATCGATTTTAGAGCCAAGGAATGGAATTTTTTGACAACCTCAATCTTTTCTCCATT
>NW_006921663.1:8476664-8491919 GCF_000298275.1 Orycteropus afer afer
GCCTCCTGATCAATGAACAATTTCCTCATGAGTACAATCAAGTGTTCAGGAATTCCCATTCTTCTCAATGTTATCCATAATTTGTCATGATCCACAAAATCAAATGCCTTTGCATAGTCAATAAAACAGAAGTAAACATCTTTCTGGTATTCTTTGCCTTGAGCCAAAATCCATCTAACAGCAGCTAAGATATCCCTTGTTCTATGACCTCTTCTGAATCCAGCTTGCAGCTCTGGAAGTTCTCTGTGAATATACTGCTGCAACGGTTTTTGAATTATGTTCAGTAAGATCTTATTTGCATGCAATATTAATGATATTGTTCTACGATTTCCATATTCTGTGGGATCACCTTTCTTTGGAATGGGTACAAATATGTATCTCTTCCAGTCAGTTGGCTAGATAGCTGTCTTCAAAATCTCTTGGCATAACTGAGTGAGTGCCTCCAGTGGGTCATCCATTTGTTGAACTATCTCAATGGGTATTTTGTCAATTTCTGGAGCCTTGTTCTGTGCCAATTCCTTCATTGCAGCTTTGACTTCCTGCCTCAATACCATTGATTCTAGATCATATCCCACCTGAAATGGATGAAGTTCTACCAGTTCTTTTTGGTACAGGACTCTGTGTATTCCCTCCATCTTCTTTTGATGTTTCTTGCATCATTCATTATTTTGCCCACAGAATCTTTCAATATTGCTATATGAGGCTTAAATTTTTGCCTCAGTTCTTTCAGCATGAGAAATGCCAACTGTGTTCTTCCTGTTTGGTTTTCTAACTCCAGGTCTTAGCACATTTCATTATAGTAACTGGCTTTGTCTGCTCAAGCAGTGGTTTGAAATCTTCTTTTCAGGTTTTTTATTTTGTCATGTCTTCCATTTGCTTTAGCTACTCTCCACTCAAGGGCTAGTTTCTGAGTCTCTTCTGTCATCCATATTGGTCTTCTCTTCTTTTCTTGTATTTTTAATGACATTTTGCTTTCTTCAAGGATGATGCTCTTGATGTTATCCCACAATTCTTCTGGTTTTCAGTCATTGCATCAAATTCAATGCATCAAATCCATTCTTTAGATGGTCTCTAAATTCAGGAGGGATATATTCTAGATCATATTTTGGTTCTCGTGGACTTGTTTTAATTGTTTTAACTTCAAGTTGAACTTACATATGAGCAGTTGATGGTCTGTTCCACAGTCAGCTCCTGGCCTGGTTTTGGCTGAATATATTGATCTTCTCTATCACCTCTTGCCACGGATGTAGTCAATCTGATTCCTGTGTGTTCCATTTGGTGAAGTCCATGTATACCACCACACTTTGTGTTGAAAAAAAAAGGTATTTTCAATGAATAAGTCATTGGTCTTACAAAATTCTACCATGTGATTTCCAGCATTATTCCTGTCAACAAGGCCAAATTTTCCAACTACCGGTGATTCTTCTTTGTTTCCAACTTTTGCATTCCGGTCACCAGATAATTAACACATTCTGATTGCATGTTCAGTCAATTTCAGACTGTAGAAGTTTATAATAACAATCAATTTCCTCATCTTTGGCTTTGGTGGTTGGGGCATAAATTTGAATAATAGTTGTATTAACAGGTCTTCTTTTTAGGTGTGTGGATATTATCTTATCACTGACTGCATTGTACTTCAGGAAAGATCTCGAAACATCCTTTGTGATGATGAATGCCACACCATTCCTCTTCAATTTTCATTCCCAGTATAGTAGATCATACGGTTGTCTGATTCAGTTCACTAATGCCTAGGATATCAATATTTATGCATTCCATTTCATTTTTGCCAACTTCCAATTTCCCTAGATTCATTCTTCATAGATTCCATGTTCCAATTATTAATGAATATTTGCAGCTGTTTCTCCTCAATTTGAATTGTGTCACATCAGCAAATGGAGGTCTGGAAAGCTTTACCTTATCCATATCAGTAAGGCTGGTTTTACTCTGGTGATGCAGCTCTTTCCCAGTCCTATTTTGAGAGCCTTCTAATCTAAGTGACTCATCCTCCTCCTCTGTATTGGGCAATGTTTTGGGACTATTCATAAAGTTGTGCTGTAATGTATCAGACAGTGTTTCTCTGCTATTCATAAGGTTTTCCCTGGCCAATTATTTGAGAAGTAGATGGCCTCTTCTTTCTTCCTAGTCTGTCTCAGTATGCAAGCTGTGCTGACACCTGTGCACCCTGTGTACCCCAGTGGGTTTGAAACACCAATGGCACAGCCTCAATACTCACAGCAACAAGTCACCCATAGGATTGATACATGGTTATTAAATTAACAAACATAAGTGATTAGAAAGATCAAGTATCCTCTATCCAGCTAATGTATCTGCCAACCCTAAGCAAGACAGACTTTTTTAAGTTCACTTTATTAAAGTTTTCATATTTGTAAGCTATTCTTCAAAGTGTAGTAATATTCTAACTACAGTCTTACCATAAGTTAATCTCAGTTCCAATTTGGAAAAATAAAACTACTAGAAGCATCCTCCATCTCCTTTCTTGTATTTCTACCTAGCCTATCTACTGTCACAATCACATCTTTTCTAGCAATATATTTGTTGTTGTTTTAGTTATATGCCATTGAGTTGGACCCAACTCATAATGACCCTTCTGTTCTAGTTACCTAGTGGTACTCTTGACAGGAATAGACCACACCCAGAATGGCTTTAACAAACAGGAATTTATTCTTACAGTTTGGAAGTTTTAAGACCAAGTTCAAAGTGCCAGGCTCTAGGGGCTGGGTGAAAGCCCCTCATCCTTGGGTTGCAGCTCTGCTCCTTCTCACAACCCACTGAAGCTGGAGGCTTTTTTCACTCAGCTGCTGGCTGCTGAGGCTGACAAAACAAGGTTGACAAGTGAAAAGACACAGTCCCAATGTTACCATACCACATGGCAGGCCATTAATTCAAGTCCACTCTAAGTCCCAAGGTTGGAAGGGAATGACAGGCTGCTGAGCAGTACACAGCTACATGCAGGGTCCAAGCATGCCATTAGCTAGAGCCATTCCCTAAGACTTCTGCTTATATACAGGAAGCAGACCATATTCCCTAAGGCAGCTACTCTGTTGTTCCCAGTAGATTCCACCATGGAGCTGATTACCAGTCTCATCATGGGGAATACTACATCTAGCTGCCCAGCCACTCAACGAGGCACAGCCAAGTTGACACACAAACTGAACTACCCACCCTCCTTGGTTTTCTGAGGCAGTATCACTACAGAAGTAGATAGCCCAACCTTCCTTCTGAGGAGTGGCTGGTGAGTTCGAAGCACCAGTCTTCTGATTAGTAGTTAAGTGCCTTAGGCACTATGCTACTTAAGTCTCATTTTTTTATTCTAGAAGACATTGATGTAATAACAGACATATATGAAACTTCTCTCTTTAGAGTTCTAGTTAGTGGTGATTGTTAGTTAACATAGGTTAACCCAGATTCATGAATATATTATGTATAATAGAAAAAAAATGGTGTCTGGTCCTGTACCATCTCCATGATATTTGATATCTTTTTAGCCCATTTTTTAATCTATTTTGTTAATCCGTCTCATGGAGGAAATTCTTACTTTTCACTGACCCTTACTCTACCAGAGTCCTATAGAGAGAAGCAGAAAAAGAGGAAAAAGGCTTTCCTATTAATCTGTACTAACTGACCCATATTAATGGACATTTTTGGTTAATGAATAGATATATAAATGTAGGTAGGTTTGATATTGTTTTTAGGTTCCATTTCATTCATTATATATCTACCCTAAGTACAATAGAACAAAACACTACTTGGTCCTGTGGCAGCCTTTACAATCTTTGCTATGCTTGAACCCAGTTTTTCAGCCAATCAATCCATTTCTTTGACAGCCTTCCCGTTTTCAGCTGACCTTCTACTTCACCAAACATGCTATACTTCACTAGGTAACTTTGCCAAGCATGATATCCTTCTCCAGGGACTGAGTCCTTATGACAACATGACCAAACACATGAGAAGATGTCTGGTAATTCTTGTTTAAGGAGTGTTCCAGGTGTGCTTCTTCCAAGATACATTTGTTCTTCTGGCAATTGTTGGTATTTTTGAGGTATGTTTAAGGACCCCAAAATATGTGTAGTGATTGGTAATACAGCAGGAACAAAGAAAAGGGTCATTAAAAGACATTCCTTTTTCAAGTTTTAATTATTTGGATGTTTTCTCTTAATATGAAAATGTCATATTAGATGTAGTTTTGTGTATTCTTTATATATATATACATATATATAAACTGCTGCTAGATTTTATTGTGATAACCCCATTGTTTACATTTTAAGACTGATTGGGGGGGTCAGACAAGTATCTGTGTGTATATCTATATATATCTATATCTATATATATATAGATATATTTTTTTTAATTGTGATTTTGGTGAAAGTTTACAGAACAAATCGAGTTCCTATGCAGCAGTTCACATACACTTTGTTTCATGACATTGACTGCAATTTTCCACCATGCAACTGCTCTCTTTTCATTTCCTCCCTGCACTTACCGCTTCCTTGTGTCCTTCCTTCCCATGCACTCATGCCCCTTCATCTGTCTCCCTGTACATACACAGCCCTTCTATTCTCCTGTGAGTGATCTCTCCAAGGAGTGTATCTACCTAATGTAAATGTTCAGCTCATATGTCTATCTTTTGTTTGGCTAGAAGCCACAGGGGTGGGTTCAATTCCAGACTTCAAGGGCAACTAAGGGCCATAGCCTCAGGGGTTTCAACTGACTCTATCAAACCAGCAAAACTGGTCTTTCTTTTTTTTTTTTTTTTAATGATTTTGAGTTTTGTTCCATATTGTTCTCCCACTCATTCCAGGAGTTTTGTATATTCTTTAGTTACCTGAAATATCTTACAAAATTTGATACACTCATGTACATCTGTTTGAGATTAAAGGTTAAATGAGTGATTTAATACAGAATATTTTTTTCCTTCATTCATTCTTTCTGCTCATTTCTGTGCCATGTGATACTATTTTGACATGAGAACAGATGCATGTTATTATATTTTCTTTCATTCTGTTATTGTTAACTTTTCTCAGTTCCCTTTATTATGCCATAGCACACTTTTATCAGCAAATGGAGATATCCATGTTCTTTGTCTCAAAGGTATAATGCCCCTGACAACTGGGGAAAATAAGGATTCGTTTCTTGAATTCTAATTTGTGAAAGTATAAAGCCTCAGAGGGAAGGACAAAGGACATGTCTCCACACAAAGAACAATAAATATCTGTGAATATCAGTGAGATATAAATAAGGCTTCTCATTTCTGACTCCTCCATAAGAGGAGATTTGGAGGGTAAAAGAGGAAGAAGAAAGAGCTAACATGCTGTGGTCTTGAACACTGTCTTTATATTCATCATCATGGACAAGAAAGACGATTATAAAATTTCTACAAATAATCTGAGAATCTGGACTACATGAAGAATGTGGCATCAGGATTGGAGAAAGACTTATTAAAACTCTACAACATGCAGATGACACAACCTTGCTTGCTGAAAATGAAGAGTACTTGAAGCCCTTACTGATGATGATCAAAGACTACAGTCTTCAGTATGGTTTACAACTCAATATAAAGAAGATGAAATTCCTAACAATTGGACCAATAACGAATATCATCATAAATGAAGAAAAGAGAGAAGTTCTCTTGGATTTCATTTTACTTGGATTCACAATTAACATCCATGGAATTAGCAATCAGTAAATCAAGCAATGTGTTAGACTGTGTGGCAAAAGGTCTTTTTAAAGTGTTAAAGATCAAAGATATTACTTTGAAAACTGAGGTGTGCCAGATTGAAGCCAAGGTATTTTCAATAGCTTCATATGTATGTAAAAGCTGGGCAGTGAATAAGGAAGAATGAAGAATTGATGCATGTGAATTGTGATTTTGGTGAAGAATAATGAAAATGCCATGGACTGCCAGAAGTACAAACAAATCTGTCTTGGAAGTAGTACATTTGGAATGCTCCTGAGAGGCCAGCATGGTCAGATTTCATCTCTTAAACTCTGGTCATCTTGTCAGCAGGGACCAGTCCTGGAGAAGGATATCATGCTTGTTAAAGTAGAAGGTAAGCAAAAAAATGGGGAAGACCTGAAAAAGATTGACTGACAGAGTGGCTGCAACAATGGGTTCAAGCACAGCAATGATTTTAGGATAGCACAAGATTGGGCAGTGTTTCACTCTGTTGTACATAGGTCCCTATGAGTTGGGACCAAGTAGACAGCACCTAACAAGAACAACATAGATTTTAGAAGATCTGAATTCAGAGAGACATTTAATGCCTTTTCTTGGTAGTTCTCAAGGAAATAAAATGACTCCACAACATAAATGGCTACAGGATGTGTCTATCAGCTAGGCCTAAGGAGCCCAAAATAGTAACGTTGTAATCAACCAAGCAGAGAAGGGCAAAAATAAATCTGAAGTCTCCTTGAAAAGCTTAGAAGAAGTGAAGCACCATAGATGATTAATGAGTTTCTCATGGCCCCAACATGACGAAGTAGCAATAGAGTAAGTCCATGCACTAGATGAGACAACATAACTTAGTTTAATGAAATCCAAACTCATGCACAAATACCCTATTTTAGGAAAAGTGAACACTATCGTTAGGAAAAGTGGTAACTGGGTGGCTTCCCTAATTGATCAGGGGTCTCAGTTTACCAATAGAAACAAAAGTGTCTCATCAGATCTAGATGTATTATTAATTACCCACATTAGAGTACAAATCCTAATAATTTCATGGCCAAACTATAAGAATGAGAGAAATCTTAAACTGTCTGAGATTAAATGGCTCAGTAATTTAATCAATTAAGTTATAGAAAATATAGTTATTTTATTTCTATGTTGAGGTTTTTTAAAAAAAAATTAAATTCAGACTTTACAACTATACAGAATCAGTCACACACTCTATATGACAGAAATGAGGGGGTCCATGGAAGTGTGAAGATAAGTGGGAGGTACTTGAGATGCAGGGGAGTAGGTGATAGGTGGACAACTAAGAGATACCTTGAAATCGATCTCCTCTTCCAATATTTTAAAGGAAGGAGAACTTTTAAAGATCTTCTTTAGAATCTTTAAGAGGATTGGGGTTTAGAAGTTAATACTTTAATTACAAATATCATTGTTTTCTTTATGTTTAAAAGAACACATTGATAATTTGTTAATAGTTAACATAGATTGTATATTATCATCATGTGTGATGAGGTTTCTCTCATTTAAGGTTTGGCCATGAAATATATGTACATATTACTCATAGCGACCACTCCTTGGGTTTCCGAAGTGTTATCTCTATGGAAGTAGATTGTCCAATTTTCCTTCCGAGGAACAGCTGATGGATTTGAACAGCCAGCCTTCTGCTTAAAAGTCAAATGGCTTAAGCACTACGCAACCAAAGTTCCTGTATTTACACACACACACACACACACATATAAATGTTTAGTTTCCTGCATAAGTAGAGTTCAGTATTCTCTTTTATTCCCTTGTGTTTTCCTTTACAGAAGTACTAGAGTCAAGTAGAAAAGTTTGTATTATTATTTCATTTTGATAATGGAAATGGAAATGTGGAAAACAATTGAAGGATCAATAAGTCAATCTAGGATTTTAATTTCAAAGTACTAACTTTAAAAAAAATAGCTAAAAAGCCAGAATTTATTAAAGAAAACAAACCAAATGTGCAAAACTTGAATATATACTTTATTTTACATATTTCTATTTTTATATAAGAGAATGTGTTTTTCTAATCATTCTCATTTGCCTGCTCATTGAGCTGTTCATTCATTTTAAACTTTTCTGCATTTCCCTCTGCAAGAAATTCTGAGTGGGTAATTTTGATTTGCCAACATCTTTTTGTTCTTATTTTCAACTGTAGCAGTTCTACTTTTAATATGACTCTTATTTTATGACTTATGATTTAGACTAATGTCTCTCATTTGAATCATTAATGTAGTAGTTTGATCATTTTACATTGACAAAGATATAGAATTACCCTCATTTATTCTTTTAATAAGAAATGTCATGCCATAGATGTTTAAAAGTAAAATCATAAATGAGAAAATAAAGGTGCATCAATCTTTGTAAAGTAAAAGCAACAAATCAGGTAACTTTTATCTTTATGAAGAAATAGATCTTCTTGGAGAGAATGATAACAAGAAAAATCTGTGAAAAAAAGATTTTTTAAGAAAATAATAGATAAAATGAATAATCTGATGCATGTTTTATGGTTCTAATATAGGGCTGTCTCTGTTGCTTCATTTACATCAATCATTAACTATGTATTCTTCTAATACATAGTTTGCTTGGTTTAAAATATCTCTGCTTTCCTTCAAATATATTATCTCTTCTCTGGCACTGCTAGATAGAATGAGCATTCTTCATCTACCTACCTTCAACATGTGTACATATGTATATTTACCAACTATAAAGAAAATATTATTAAATATGTTAAAATAAAATGCTATTCAATAAAGGAGGATTTTTTTTTTCCCCCATGGGGAAAGAAATTCAGAGAAAAATGATTTTGAATACTCTGTGAAATATTTCATCTATTCCTTTCTTAAATTCTAAATACATTTCACCATTTAATTAAAAATAGAAAACAAACACTTCTTATTTATATTCTCCTTGTAGTGAGTAAATCTATTCCATTCCAAATCTCATCACTGCACGTTCACTCTGAGCCTTGCCTTCTTTCTCTGAGCCTTTTAGAAATTTTTATTATTTAAACACTTGCATTTTTTATTTTTATTATTTCCTTCTGTCCTAGATCTTCTATATATTGTATGATCATCATCAATGGTCTTTATCAGTATTAAAATAAATAAAAATTAAGCAACCTTTATCAAACAGAAAAGTTATATAAGATTGTATCTCTCACCTGTCATTTCTTTCAATGCCAGACTTCTTAAGAGTAGAAAGTAGCCTACACTCATGGCTCCCACTTGCTTACTTCTCACTCTTTTTTTTAACCCACCATTATCTTGCTTATATCCTTTCAGTCTAATGAAATAGTGAATGATACCAGAATTGACTAATTAAAAACTTATCTGCCTTCTACTTACTAAATGTATTTGCATATTTAGGGCGTTTTCCACACAAATGTACTCTAGATTTTTTTCTAACTGTAAGTCTAGTGTTTCTAAAGATGTTTTTTGACATCTTCTTCTTGGACTTTCCCTTAATACATCCTGAGAGCTCTAGGGGCATAGTGCCTAAGGCAGTTGACGGCTAACCAGAAGGCAGGTGGTTCAAACCTACCAGCCACTCCTTGGAAGGAAGACTGGGCAATCTACTTCTATAGAGATACTGCCCCAGAAACCCAAGGAAGGATCACTGAGTAAAAATCAACTCAAAAGCAATGAGATAAAATGCATTCTGTTCTCAAATTATTTACTTTCATCCCTTTATTATTATTTCCCTTCTTTGAAAGTTACATGTACTTGAAAGTTGCATGTACTGCCTCATTGTGGCAGTTCCGACTCAGCAATGTAATGTAGAAAAGCACAAAATACTGCCCTTTCCTGCACCATCCTCATAAGCATTGCTATGCTTGAACCTATTGTTGCAGCCACTGTGACAATCTACCTTCTTGAGGGTATTCCTCTTTTTCCTTGATCCTTTGCTTTATCAATAATGATGCTCTTCTCCTGAACAAGTATGTGAGGTGAAGTCTCATTATCCACTCTTATAAGGAACATTCTGGTGCATTTCTTTCAAAATGGATTTGAAATACAATTTTCTTTGTCAACAGCATACTTCAATTGAACCAGCTCTTCTTCTGTCTTCTTTATTAAATATTCAACTTTTTCATGGTTATGAGGCAATTGTAAATATCATATCTTGGGTCAGGTGCACCTTAGTCCTCAGAGTGATCTCTGTGCTTTTGATACTTTAAAAATGTCTTTTGCAGCAGACTTCCCCAATGAAATCCATCATTTGATTTTTTGACTGCTACTTCTGGGGACATTAATTGTGGATTCAAGTAAAATGAAATCCTTCAGAACTGCAGTCTATTCTCCATTTATCATGATGTTGCTTACTCGTCCAGTTACTAAGATTTTTGTTTTCTCTATGTTGAGGTGAATCCATACTGAAGGCTGTAGTTATGATCTTCATCAATAATTGATTTAAGTCCTCTTCATGTTCAGCAAGCAAATTTGTGTCATCTGTATATTCCAGGTTGTTGTCTTCCTCCCCTCCTGATGTCATATTCTTATTCACATAGTCTACTTTATCAGATTATCATCTGCTTGCCTAATTTTATTAATCCTGTTTATGTTCCTTATCAAATCTGTATTTGTAGCCTCCACATTCTATTGACCTGGTTTATTTTCAATATATATACACAGGACATTTTCACTGTGTGTGTTTATATATATATATATATATGTGTGTGTGTGTGTGTGTATACATAAATATATATACATACATATACATACACACATCTATATTCATATACACATAGGAGCTCTGGTGGCTTAGTGCAGAAGGCATTTGACTGCTAAACCAAAGACTGGTGGTTCAAACCCACCAGCCCCTCCTCAGATGGAAGGTTGGGCAATCTACTTCTGTAGTGATACCACCTCAGAAACCCAAGGAAGGGTTGTTATGAGTAGTATCCAACTTGACAGCAGTGTGTTGCATTGTTTGTGTCACACATATACACATACACATGAAGAGAAAGAGGATGTTTTTACTAGGTACATAAGCAACTCCTTCCACTCAACATATAAAAACATTGCTTGATATTTTCACACCCTTTTTTTTTTTTTATTAGGATTTGGGTGAAGATTTACAGAGTAAATTCACTTTTCATACAGCAGTTCACATATACTTTGTCTCATGTCATTGACCAAAATTTACAATGCAGCAGCTCCCCTCCCACTTCCTCCCCATAGTTACCTCCTCCCAGTGTCTATCCCTTCATACTCTTCTGCACCCTGAGCTATCTCCCTGTGCATAAGCAGCCCTTCCTTCTCCCATGATTGTTCTCTTCACACCCTTTTTTAAAAAATTTTCTTATTATTCTTTATCTCTATTTTTCTAATTTTTGTAGAAATCTTATTCAAGCTCTTTGTACTTGCAAGCACTGACTAGTTGCCTAGTCATTCAATTATTTCCCAAGTCTCTATAGTTTTTTTTTTCTATGTTCCTTGAAACAATCTTATGCTTTTTTATGCTTCACTACTGCTGTCTTAGTTTAAGCCCTTTTTACAATTCTTGAAATACAACCATACATTATTGCAATATTCCTGCCCCAAATAACTTATAGAGTTAAGTACTCAACTATTAACTAAAAGGTTGGTTATTGGAACTGACCAGGAGGTACCTTGGAAGAAAACCCTTCCAATCTGCTCTGAAAAGGTCACAGCCTTGTTAACTCTATGAAGTAGTTTTACTTTGTACATATGTCATCACCATGAGTTGGAATCAACTTGAGAGCAACTGATTTGGCATGGTAGATATGCTTGTTTATGTACACATACCATCATATTCTTCTCTGTTAAGAAAGCCACAATGTTTTGGAGTTCACCCTTCCTTGTCCCTGGGAACAGTGATTCTCCAAAGACTCTAGGGGATAATCACAGTTGGTCTAAGTTAGTCATGGTTGTTAATGTCTCTTGACCCTTACATAACATAACAAAGCACTTAACTTTCAGTCTTTTTAAGTTTGTTAAGTTAGTTTATATTTAGCTTTTATTTAGAGCCAAAAGCATAGGTTTTGCAACACCAGTCATGTCACTTGGATGCTTTCATTATTCTCTTTAGAACAAATTGTAAAACATGTAACATAGTAATTATAGACCTACATGAACTGGCCATAGACTATCTTTGCAGTTTTATCCTCACATCCTCTTTTTTCCATCCAAAATGTCCCATGAACACACTGTTCTTGAGCAAACTTCAGAATCTTTCCTTAATTGTTCCCTTTCACTTATAATGTTGTTGTTGTTGTTATATGCCATCGAATCAGACCCGACTCATAGCGACCCTTCCTTGGGTTTCCGAGGCAGTATCACTACAGGAGTAGATTGCCCCATCTTCCTTCTGAGGAGTGGCTGGTGGGTTTGAACTGCCAGCCTTGGTACTCCCAACTCCAAACCTTATATTCCTATAGAAATCACGATCATCTTTTCATGTTGAGTTCAAAAACTATATTTTTTATGAAGACATCCCATTCCACCAGTTGAAATTTAAAATCACTCTATCTTTTGGTTGTTTACAGCATGCTATGATTCTGTTCTAGCACTTATCATAATCTCTCTTGTATCCATACTTTGAGCATTGTGTCCTCTTTTTATAGTTTCTCTTAATCTTAACAATGCATCTACTTGTACAAAGTTCTAGTCATAATTATGCTTCTTACCTATAACATGACCGATTATAATAAAAGAAAGCAAAACAAAACTCTGAACCTCTAGTTGAGAAAAGACGAAATTTCAGTAGCTGAAACTATTCCTATTTTAGGGCACAAAGAGTGTGATTCTTGGTCTGTATAACAGATAAATTTTTATATGTGTTTGTGACAAAACATTTACACAAATGGTCATTGCAGAATTGTTCATAATATGAAAAAATTAAAAAAATCTAAGCATCTGTTTATAAAGGATGGAAAATGTATTTTGTTTAATTCATTAAAATACTAAGCAGTTATTGGTAAGAAAAATTGCCATTAATAAATAAATTTAACTTGTATGTATCAATTTGAGTAGATTTGGAAAATAATATTAATAATAAGAGACTATTGCATACGTATAAAATATGATTCAGAAATTTTAATACAAGTTTTCATCTATACCCAAAAGTAGAACATGCCTATGAAATGTTTCATAAGATGAAATGGTGCACAGCAAAACAACAATTAGCATTAATCTATAAATGAAAAGTTTTTGTGCATTCCCAGACTTAAACAATAACTTGCCAAATCATACCAAATAACACAAAAAAAACCTAAAATAACACAAAAATATAATGCTCACATAGTTCAAAACTAGGATGGCTTTATGCTAACATGCTAACTGTAGTTCCTGTGTCAGGACCTTGGTAATGACATTCTGGTAGCTGCTGAGGGTGTGTGCTGCCTCTTTGATGGCTTGCTGCAAAACAAATATTGAATAATAGTTAGACTTTTCACCTTTTTTTTTTTTTTTTCAGTAAAAGCAAAAATCCTCTTTGGATTTTTACTGGTTAGTGAAAACAATTGTAGATCACTCAAAAAAGCAAATTGTTGTAGAGCAGACTTTTGAAAAGCAGGGGATACCTGTTAAGAAGTTTACCAATAGTAAGATGAAGAGCTGGAGTAAATTCCTTCAAATCAAGGAAAGGAAGACTTCATAACTGTAAAATGAGAGAAAAAAATGATGTTTGAAAGACATTTAATATAAATTAACCCCGTTATTAATGAACATTTGTGAATGACCATGCTATTCCAAGCACATGAAATTGTTGCATCTTCTTTCCCAGTTCTTTGTTGTCGTTGTTATTGTGAGGTGCCATCCAGTCATTTCCAACCCATAGCAACCCCATGCACAGCAGAACGAAACACAGCCCGATCCTGCGCCAACTCCACGATCCCTGCTATACTTGAGCCCATCATTGCAGCCACCATGTCATTCCATCTCATTGAAGGCCTCCCCCTCTTTTGTTGACCCTCCACCCTACCAAGCATGACATCCTTCTCCACGGAATGGTCCCTTCTGACAACATGACCAAAATAGGTGAGAGGAAGTCTTGCCATTCTCGCTTCCAAGGAGCATTTCGGGTGCACTTCCTCCAGGACAGATCTGTTAGTTCTTTTAACAGTCCATTGTACTTTCAGCATTCTTCACCAGCACCACAACTCAAAAGCATCAACTCTTCTTTGATCTTCCTTATTCATTGTCCAGCTCTCACATGCATACAAGGCGATTGGAAATATCATGGCTTGTGTCAGGCGCACCTTAGTCCTCAAGGAGACATCCTTGCTCTTCAGCACTTGAAACAGTTCCTTCGTGGTTGACTTTCCCAATGCTACACATCGTCTAATGTCCTGACTGCTGCTTCCATTGGCATCAATTGTACAACCAAGTAACGTGAAGTCTTGGACAACCTCAATCTTCTCCATTTATTGTGATGCTGCTCATTGGTCCAGTTGTGAGGATTTTTGTTTTCTTTATATTCAGATGTAATCCGTACAGCAGACTGTATTCTTCAACCTTCATCAGTAAGTGCCTCAAGTCATCCTCACTTTCAGCAAGCCAAGTTGTATCATCTGCATATCTCAGGTTGTTAATGACTCTTCCTCCAATCCTGATACCACGTTTTTCTTCATATAGTCCAGTTTCTCAGATTATTTGCTCAGCATATAGATTGAATAACTATGGGGAAAGGATAAAACCCTAACACACTCTCTTCCTGATTTTAAACCATGTAGTGTCCCTTTGTCCCTTTTGTCTCTGAAAAATAAATCTTTTTTTTTTTTTTTTCTATATTCTACACTCATTTTTCTTCCTGTGCTGCAAATATAACTTACTAGATTATCTTGGGGATTTTACATCCATAGTTATTTACGATCTCCCTCTTCTTTTAAACTTCTATTTAGTATACATTCACTCTGGTAATCATTTATAAACATATTTATTACAATGTCATAGTTTTGCTGGCATAGTGACTAAGTCACTTGACTGCTAACCAGAAGGCTGGTGGTTCAAACCCATCAGGCACTCCTTGGAAGGAAGGTTGGGAAATCTATTTCCATAGTGATACTGCCTCAAAAACCCCAGGAGGGGTCACTAGGAGTTGGGGCCGACTTGATGGCACATAACAACAACAGCATTAAAATGTAATTTTTTTGTCTTCCTACTTTACACACAAGTTATTTTTCAAAAGTGTTTTACACATGTTATCATCACTGTAAAAATTACCATACACACCTCAGGTTGCAATAATCTTGCTTTTGTTCTCTTTCATTCATGTGATTCCTTCTAGCATCCCCCAAAAATGTTGTTGTTGTTGTTGTTAAGTGCCGTCGAGTCATTTCCGACGCATAGCGACCCCACGCACAGCAGAACGAAACACTGCCCGATCCCGTGCCAGCTCCACAATCCCTGCTATACTTGATCCCATCATCACAGCCACCATATCAATCCATCTCGTTGAAGGCCTCCCCCTCTTTCATCGACCCTCCACCCTATCAAGCATGACATCCTTCTCCAGGGAATGGTCCCTTCTTACAACATGACCAATATAGGTGAGAAGAAGTCTGGCCATTCTTGCTTCCAAGG
>NW_006921663.1:8493829-8503332 GCF_000298275.1 Orycteropus afer afer
TTTTAGGTCTGCAGAAAAGTTGAGAAGATAGATATGGAAAAACAGAATTCCTTCATAGCCCACATCATGCTTACACTATTATTAACAACTTATGAGTCGCCATGAGTCAAAATCAATATTATGGCAACTAACAGTGACAAAAATATTAGTAAGGTAATTGTCAGAATGAATGAAATAATATCTATACAGTATTATAAAATAAAATCTATGCATTATTCAGATTTTCTACTTAATTCTCTTTTTCTGTTCCAAGATTCCATCAAGATACTGCATTACATTTAGCATTCATGTCTTTTCAGAGTCTTCCTGGCTGTGTCATGATTTCTTGCCTGCTGATTCCAGGGACATTGATTTAAGCCTCTAGATGAAGCCATTTTCTTGAATCATTCAGCCTCTTGTGTTCCTATGCAGTCCTTAGCTACAGACTTCATAACTCCAACCTGTTCTTTGGCTATACATGCTGAATTATGTATGAGTGAAATGGCATGCTGTCTACAAGTTGTTTCCATTGGTTTGGTAAAAAATGTGACTATGTTAGATATCAGTATGGGTATTGATATCAATAGTGACAGAAATATAAAGCAAAATTAGCCAAATATTAAAAATTATTAAATCATTTATTTTTGCCTTACTTGCAGATCTAATTATAGTTTAAAAAATTGTGGAAATGGAGACATTGACTCCTTTCAGAATCTTTTTTTTTTTTTTTTATTATGGAGGAAAATAAGCTAACACCAGGAAAAATAAGAGTGGTAAAAAGCAAATGTTTTGAGTGGAAAGATTTCTGTATTTGTGAACTAATTTTACTTAATTATTTCTACCACAGTTAAGTCAATATTGAGAACTCTGGTGATGTAGTTATCCTAAAGCATACAAAAGCTTTTGAGGTGGAAATTAGTTTTGTAAGGGGCTTAGATGAAGGCTAAATGCTTTTTTAAAAACAATTAAAACAAGAATGGAACTATGTTGTTTTTGATATTTAAAGAATGGAAATGTGCCTGATAGAATGGTTGGGGAAAGCTCTCTCGGCACTCACACTTATTGAAGGAACCTAACCACAGCAACAAAGATGTTTCAAAGAGCACAAGGTCCTGCCACCATCCTGCATTTAAACTTATATCATCCAGAACTGCGAGAAAACAAATTTCTATTTTTGGAGTCATCAAAGTTTCTAGTCTGTCACTTAACATACAGGTTTTAAACTTCTCAGTTACTACAATTTCATGAACCAATTTCTCAATATCCATTTCTCAACACACACACACACACACACACACACACAAGGTCAGCAGTTCAAACCCCAACGCACCAACTTTTCTGTGGGAGGAGCTTGGACTATTTGCAGCCTTGAAAAACCAATAGGGGTCACTATGAGTTAGAATAGACTCAATGGCACTAAAAAAACAAATCAAATTCACTTCCATAGAGTCAATTCTGACTCACAGCAAATTTCTTTGGAATTCTAAGGTGCTAAATCTTTACAGAAGTAGCTTGCCCAGTCTTCTGTGGCGTAGGTGGTGATTTTAAACCACCAACCTCTGGTTAGTAGTCAAATTCCTTAGGCACTATGCCAGCTTTGTGTACACACACACACACACACACACACAGTTATATATACACACATATATATATGTATACACCCATATATACATATATGTATCAATGCCTCATCTGCTGGTTTGTTGTACTCTGGTGGCTCTCATATAGTCATGAAGCTTGAAGTTATGCCACTTGTATTTCAAATATAAGTAGAGTTCCTCAGGTTCGACAGGTTTCAATGGAGGTTCCAGACTAAGATAGACAAGGAAGAATTTTCCAGTGATGACTTTATGAATAACACCAGAACATTATGTGATATAGAGCAGGAAGACAACGAGCCTGTTAGGTTGGAAGGCATTCAAAATATGACTATGTAAGAACTATTCCTCAATGTGTAGCCAATCTTAATTACATATATGGAATAAAGCTTTTAAAATCTTCATTTGCTTTTGTGGCACTACACAAAATGTGAAAATATAACTACAAAAGTCCATTAATAAAAGGAATGTGGAATGGATAAAAGATGACACTAAGAAAATAAGAAGTCATCAAAAATAAAATGGAACACATAAAGATCATCATCCTAGACATTAAACTAACTCACTGCCATTGAGTTGGATCCAACTCATGGTGACCCTTCATTGGGTTTCCAAGGCAGTATTGCTATAGAAGTAGATGCACAATCTTCCTTCCAAGGAGTGGCTGGTGATTTTGAATTGCAGCCTTCTGGTTAGTAATCAAATGCCTTAGGCACCACACCACCAGAACTCAAACTGAAGAGAAAGGGCATCACATTCATTGTCAAAAGGAACATATCAAGATCTATCCTGAAGAATAATGCTGTCAGTTATAAGGCAATATTCATATGTCTACAAGAGTTCTAGGAGCTCTGGTAGCATAGTGTCTAAAGCACTTGACTGCTAACCAGAAGGCTAGCGGTTCAAACCCACCAGCCACTCCTCGGAAGGAAGGTTGGGCAATCCTACTTCCGTAGTGATACTGCCTCGGAAACCCAAGGAGGGGTCGCTATGAGTCGGGGCCGACTCGACGGCACATAACAACAACAACAACAACAAGAGTTCTGGTGGTACTGGTGGTGTAGTGGTAAAAGCATTCTACTGCCAACCAAAAAGTCAGTGGTTTGAACCCACCAGTACCTTTGTGGGGGAAAGATGAGGTAGTCTGCTTCTGTGAAAGTTATAGCCTCAGAAACACTATGGGCAGTTCTACTCTATCTTGAAAGGGTCACGATCAGTCAGAATCTCCTCAATGGCCATGTTTTAAAACAAAAAAAAAAAAGGAGAGTAATTAATAGGACATGTATTAAAATGTACACGCCAGACACTAATGCCAAAAATGAAGAAATTGAAGATTTTTACCAACTTCTGCAGTCTGAAATTGATCAAACATGCAATAAGTATGCCATGATACTTAGTGGTGATTGGAATAAAAAATTTGAAATAAAGAAGAAGACTTGGTACCTGGAAATATATAATCTTTGTGATAAGAATTGTGTCAAATATCACATGAGAACATTTTGTAATACCAACAATTTATATATGGAAAATACCATTTTTCAATACCATATACAGTGATTACAAATGTGGATCTTACCAGATAGAATACACAGGAATCAACTCAACTGTATTAAAAAGAGACCATGCAGAAACTCAATCACATTAGCCAGAATAAGCTAGTAGTTGACTGTGAAAAAGATCATCAATTGCTCATATGCAAGTTCAAGACGAAGTTGAAGAAAATTAAAACAAGTGTATAAAACCCAAAGTATGACTTTAAGTATATTTATTCTATCTGTATTTAGAGACTACCTCAAGAATAGATTTGATGCATTGAAACTTAATGACCAAAGAAAAGATGAGTTGTGGGATGACATCAAATTTTCATATATGAAGAATACAAAAGACTATTGGAAGTCCAGGAAAGAAAGAAAAAAAATGAAATAATGATGTAAAAATCTGAAAGAGATTTCAAAACTTGCTCAAGAAGACAAAGAAAAGTATAATAATGATATGTGCAAAACCCTGGAGTTACAAGGCAAAAAAAGGGAAGAATATGCTCAGTATTTCTCAAGCTGAAAGAACTGAAGAGAGAGTCAAGCCTTGAGTTGCAATACTGGTGGATTTTATGGGCAAAATACTGAATGACACAGGGAGCATCAAAAGACAATGGAAGGAATACACAGAGTGACTGTACCAAAAAGAACTGGTGGATGTTCTACCATTTCAAAAGGTAGCATATGATCAAGATCTAATGATACTGAGAGAAAAAGTCCAAGCTGCACTCAAACCATTTGTGAAAAACAGGACTACAACATTTGATTAAATACCAAATGGTATGTTTCAAAAAATAGATGCAATACTGAAGGGCTCAATCATCTGCACCAAGAAAATTGAAAGAGAACTACTCAGCCAACAGATAGGAAGAGATCCATATCACCATTCCAAATAAAGGTGATCCAATAGAATGTAGAAATTTTTGAGTGGTATCATTAATATCTGATGCAAGTTAAAGTGTGTTGAATATAATTCAAAAATATTTGCAGCAGTACATCAGTAGGGAACCATCAGAAATTCAAGCTAGATTCCAAAGAGGGCATGGAAAAGTGATGTCATTTTTGACATCAGATGTATCTTGAGTGAAAGAAAAGAACACCAGAAATATATTTATCTGTGTTTTATTGGAAATTAAAAGCATTGGACTGTGTACATCATAGCAAATTATGGAAAATATTGTGAAGAACTGAAATTCCAGAACACTTAATTGTGCTCGTGAATAACCTGTACACAGACCAAGAGGAAGTAATTTGAATGCAACAAAGGAATACTGTTTGGTTTAAAACCAGGAAAAGTATGTGTCAAGGTTATATGATTTAACTATACTTATTGAGTCTATATGCTAAACAAATAATCCAAGAAAACAGATGATAGGAAGAAGAACATGGCCTTAGGTTTGCAGGAAGACTCATTAACAACCTGCAGATGAAACAACTTTCCTCACTGAGAATGAAGAAGACTTGAAGCACTGACTGATGAAGATCAAGACTATAGACTTCAGTATGGATTATATCTCAAAGAAAACAAAAATCCTAACAGGTATACCAATAAGCAACTGCATGATGAATGAAGAAAATACTGGAATTGTCAAGGATTTAATTTTACTTTTATTAATGATCAATTGTCATGGAAGAAGCTGTCAGGAAATCAAATGATGGATTTTCTTGGGCAAATTTGCTGCAAATATCTCTTTAAAGTGTTCAAAACAAAAGATGTCATTTTGAAGACTAAGGTGTACCTTACTCAAGCCATAGTATTTTCAATCACCTCCTATCCATCCAAAAGCTGGACAAGATATAAGGATGATTAAAGAACAACTGATTCAATGAATTATGGAGTTGTTGAAAAATATTGAATATACCATGAACTTATAGAAGAATGAACACATTTGTTTTGAATAAGTATAGCCAGAGTGCTCCTTAGAAATGTGGAAGATGAGACTGTCTCATTTTTTGGACATGTTATCTGGAGGTATTAGTCCCTGGAGAATGACAACAAGCTTGATAAAGCAGAGGGTAAGGGAAAAAGAGCAGGACCCTGAATAAATGGGTAGACACAGTGACTGAAACATTTTTGAAATATAGCAAAGATTAAGAGGATGGAGCAGTTGCAGGCAGTGTTTTGTTCTGTTTTATAAAGGGTTGCTGTGAGTCATAATCAACTTGATGGCACCTAAAAACAATTTTCTCTTTCTCTCTTCCCTTCTCTCTCTCTCTTTTTCTCTGTGTATAACCAAACCCAAATGGTTTCTGTGCAATCTTCCTTCCGAGGAGTCATGGTGGGTTTGAACCACCAGCCTTCTGATTAGCAGTCAAATAACTTTGGCATTACACCACCAGAGCCTATATGTGTGTATGTGTGTGTATACATACGCACACACATATACATATATATATATGGGAGCACTGGTAGCCTAGTGCCTAAAGCACTTGACTGCTGACCAGAAGGTTGGTGGTTCAAGCACACCAGCAACTCCTCGGAAGGAAGATGGGACAATCTACTTCCGTACTGATACTTCCTCAGAAACCCAAGGAGGGGTCCCTATGAGTCAGGTCCAACTCGACGGCACGTAACAGCAACATACACACACACACACACACATATATAAATTGTGTATGTATATATATATATATATATATATATATATATATGCATGTACGTATGTTTGTATGTTATATATATATAGATATAGATATAGATATAGATATAGATATAGATATAGATATAGATATAGATAGTGTATATCTATATCTATATCTATATATATATATATATATATATATCTCATTTCTCATTTGGGTAGGCTAAACCAGCTAATTTGCGGAGTGATCAGAAACAAAAGATGCTATTTCTTTTAAAATATTTTTATTGTAATTACAGTGAAAGTCCACAGAGCAAATTGGTTTTCCATTCAACAATTCATACACATTTTGTTTAGTGATGTTGAACGCAGTCTTCACAATTGATCATCACTGTTCCCACTTTCTCCCCATGTTTCCTATTTTCATTTATGCTTCTTTGATATTCCTTCCTGCCTTCTAAGCTTTATCCCTGGGCAAATATTTCCCTGTGATCTCATATGGTTTATTGTTCTAACTGCAAATCTTCCTATGTTATTTTTCACCTTATAGACCTGTCTATTTGTTTGGCTGAAAGCTGAGACAATGGAGTAAGTTCAAGTCCAAGCCTGAAGGTGTACTGAGGCCACAATCTCAGGGGTTCCACTATCGGACCAGTAAGCCTGATCTTTTTATATTATTATTATTATGTTCATTTCTCCAGAATATATCCTATCTTGGGCTACAAAGGAAACATGCTAGTTTTGAGTGAGATTCAGGCTGCTATGCAATTTTCTTTGACATTTCTGTCAAATGATACAACAGATCTAATGGCACTTAAAATGTCAGTGAGAGACAAGAGATGCTCTTTGTAACATTTGGCAGGCCATTTTAGGTGAGTCACAGTACAGATCTTTAGATTTTGGAGTAAAGTTCTGCCACTGTCTGAAGATAACTACTCTTTTTGTGAGAAAAATCTTTTGGTTTGCCACTAGACCTTCTGCAGGACAAAGATGTGGCAGTCTGCTTTTGTAAAGAATACACCCTTGAAAATTCTTTGTGGATATTCTACTCTGTCCTATAAGGTCACTAGAGTGTATAAGTCAGAATCAACTTGAAGGCAGGGAGTACTGTGTACTAGGCCTTAGAAGAAACTGAATGCTTCAATATGGGCAAAGCGATCTGAGCTATATCTGTAATAACTGGATGTGATCTGATTCATTAAGCTTTACATTTTGCTGTGTCCAGTGTCATTCTATTATTAAAGGAATGTGGTACATACAAGACGGTGCAAGAAAAGGTCTTAAAGGTACAATAAGTTACATGGAAACTGATCCAAATACTCTCTTCCCTACTCCTGCTATATCACATTTTCTTTCCCAGCCTGCACCTGAACCTCACTGAAAGTTCCTTAAGATCAGTTGACTGAGGAAGGGAAAACACATGCCTGGTTTACAAATGGCTTGCTGTGCTATGCAGGCACCTAGAAAAGTGGATAGCTGTAGCATTCCAGCCCCTCTTTGTGATGTCCCTGAAGAATGATGATGTAAAGAAACCTGCCAGTAGACAGGAAGTTGAGCAGTGCACCTGGTTGTTCATTTTGATGAAAGAAGGGCCAGATACATAGTTGTATAACAATTTGTGGTTTGTGTCAATTAGTTTGGCTGGTTGGTAAGGGATTTGAAATGCACATGATTAGAAAATTGGTAATAAGGAACTCTGACTATGAGGTATACAGATAGTTCACCTATCAATGAACAAAAGATGTGAAAATATCTGAAGATTGCTAACCAAATAGTGACTACCACAGAGGAGGATTGTAATAACCATCTGGATAGGATAATGTGTTCTTTGAATACCAGTTAGTCTTTTTTCCCGAATCTTTCCTGTCATTGCTCAATGGCCTATGAACTAAGTGAGCATGGTGAAAGAAATGAAGGTTATTAATGAACTCAGCAATATGTACTTTGACACAATAACCTGGCTATAGCACTACTAAGTGTCCAACCTGGTAGCAGCAGAAAACAATACTGGTTCCCAGATATGGCAAAATTCCTGGGGATGATTACATTGAACTGCTTCTATTATGGAAGGGGCAGTGTTTTGTTGCTACTGGAATAGACACTTACACTGAATATGAATTTCCTTCCCTGCAGGCAATGTTTCTGTTAAAACTATCATCCATCAACTTACTATACACATATACAAACACACATACACATAACTCTTGATGTGTGTCATCGAGTAAATTCCAACTCTTAGTGACACTACAGGACAGAGTACAATGGTCCCATAAGGTTTCTTAGGCTGTAATATTTACAGAAGCCAATAGCTAGCTCTTCTCCCCCAACAGAGTTGCTGATGGATTCAAATGTAGAATGTTCATTAAGCAGCTGAGTGCTTAACCATTGTGCAATCCAGGTTCTGTGTGTGTAAGGAGCTCTAGCAGTGTAGTGGGTAAGGGATTTGGTAATTAATCCCAAGGTTTGCTGTTCAAACTCATCAAGTGCCCCGTGGGAGGAAGATGAGGTTATCTACTTCAGTAAATATTTATAGCCTTGGAAACCCAATGAGGGTTGCTATGGATCAGAATTCACTTGATGGCAATATATATATATATATATATATATATATATATATATATATATATATATATATATATATATATATATATATATATATATATATTTATAGATTTAGACATATGTTGTTTTTAGGTGCCATTGAATCAGCTCCAATTCATAGTGACCCCATACAGCAGATTGCAACGTGCTTGGTCCTGCACTATCATTACAATCCTTGCTATGCTTAATCCCATCATTGTAGCTACTGTGTCCATCCATCTCATTGAAAGTTTTCCCCTTTCTTGCTGACCCTCTACTGTGTCAAGCATGATATCCTTCAGCAGGGACAGTCCCTTCGGACAACATGACCAAAGTAGGTGGGACTAAATCTGGCTAGTCTTGCTTCCAAGGATCATTCCAAATTCATTTATTCCAGGAGAAATTTGTTTATTCTTCTGGCAGTCCAGTGTATTTTCAGTACTTTTTGTCAACACCATAGTTCAAAGCGGTCAAATCTTCCTCAGCCTTCCCATTCATTGCCCAGCTTTCACATGTATAATGTGCTGATTGAAAATACCATGGCTTGGCTCAGGCACATCTCAGTCTTCAAAGTGACATCTTGCTTTTTAATACCTTAAAGTCTTTTGAAGCAGATTTTCCCAATGAAATACAATGTCTGATTTCCTGACTGCTATTTCCATGGGTGTTGATTGTGGATCCAATTAAAATGAAATCCCTGACAACTTTAATTTTTTGTATACTTATCATGATTTTGCCTATTAGCCCTGTTATGCAGATTTTTATTTTCTTTATGTTGAGGTGAAATCCATACTGAATACTACAGTCTTTTACCTTCATCAGTCATCTTCAAGTCATCTTCACTTTCAGCTATAAAATTATTTCATCTGCATATTGAAGGTTGTTAATAGTTCTTCCTCCAATCCTGATGCCACATTCTTCTTCATACAGTCCAGCTTCTCTAATTATTTGCTCATCATACAGATTTAATGGGTCTGGTGAAAGAATAGAACTCTGATGCAAACCTTCCTGATTTTAAACCATGTAGTATCCCATTGTTCTGTTCTAATGACAACCTCCTGGTCTATGTCCAGGTTCCTCATGAGAACAATTAAATGTTATGGAGTTCCCACTCTCTGCAGACTCTGAACCTTGCCCTTGAGCGGGGAATCGCTAAAGCAAATGGAAGAAATGAAAACGTAAAAGAGCTGAACAGAAGATTTCAAAGAGCAGATAGAGTAGACAAAGCC
>NW_006921663.1:8505019-8539382 GCF_000298275.1 Orycteropus afer afer
GGATTGTGGGGCTGGTGTGGGATCGGGCAGTGTTTCGTTCTGCTGTGCATGGGGTCGCTATGAGTTGGAAACGACTCGATGGCACTTAACAACAACAGCTCTCTGCAGTGCTATAAATAATTTATGATCCACAAAGTTGAATTTCTTTAAAAAGTCAATAAAACAAGGTAATTATCTTTCTGTTATTCTTTGTTTCAGGTAACATCCATCTGATATCAGAAATGATATCCCTCTTTCCATGTCCTTTTCTGAATCCAGCTTGAACTTTTGGAAGTTCCCTGTCAACATACTGCTTGAAATATGTTCAGCAAGATTTTACTTGTGTGTAATATTAATGATATTGTTTGATAATTTATCCATTCTGTTGAATCATCTTTCTTTAGAAAAGGCAAAAATACAGATCTCTTTCTCTCAGTTTGCCATGCAGCTGTCTTCCAATTTCTTAGCAAAAAAGACTAGATACCTCCAGCACCACATCCATTTGCTGAAACATCTCAATGGTTATTCTGTCAATTCCTGGAGCTTTGTTTTCCACCAATTCCTTCAGTTCAGCTTGGACTTCTTCCCTCAATACCATTGCTTCTTGATCATATGCTACCTCCTGAAATAGTTGGAAACTGACCAATTCTTTTTGATACAGTGACTCTGTGTATTCCTTCCATCTTCGTTTCATGTTTCCTGCATTGTTCAATATTTCAATATATCAATTTACCTCTATGTTGTTTTCAGGTACCATCAAGCCAGCTTTGAATCATAGTGACCCTATGTACAAAATAATGAAACACTGCTTAATTCTGTGCCATCTTCATAATCATTGCCGTTCTTGAAACTATCCTCATAGACAATATGTCAATCTATCTCCTTGAGGCTCTTCCACCTTTTCATTGCCCTTCCATTTTACCAAACATGATATCCTACTCCAGGTTCTGGACCATCTGAGAACATAATCAAAGTATGAGAGATGAAGTCTGCCCATTTTCACTTTGAAGCAATATTCTGGCTGTACTTCCTCCCAGACAAATTTGTTTGTCCTCCTACCAGTCAGTGATACACTGAATAATCTCCCACATCACAATTCAAATGCATCAATTCTTCCTCTGTCTTTCTCATTCATCATCTTGCTCTCACATACATTTGAAGCTTTTGAAAAGACAATGGCTTAAGTCAGATGTCCCTTAGTCTTCAATGTGACATGTTTGCTCCTAAACACTTTAAACAGGTCTTTTGCAGCAAATTTGTCCAATGAAATATGCCAATTGACTTTTTGACTGCTGCTTCCATGGATGTTGATTGTGGATCCAAGTAACATGAAAACCTAGACAAAATCTATATTTTCAACATTTATCTAGATGTTGATTGTTCTTTTTGTTGCATTGTACTTCATAATGAAGGCTGTGGTATTTGATCTTAATCAGTAAACGCTTTAAGCCCTCTTCACTTTCAGCAGTGGCAGGGGCAAGGGCTCCAGGGGCTGCTGTTCTTTTGGGGGTGGCTCTATTTTAAGGCCAGGACCCAAGTAAGGTGGGCACAGAGTGGTTAGGAACAACTAAGTGAGACTAACTTATCTGTCACTTTGCCATCCTGTGGTGGCTTACATGTTGCTGTGAGGCTGGAGGTTATGCCACCGGTGTTGCAAAATGCTAGCAGGATTACCCATTGTGAACAGGTTTCAGTAGAGCTTCTGGGCTAAGATAGCCTCAGAAGAAGGAAGAGGCCATCCACTTTTCAAACAATTGGCTAGTGAAAACCTTATGAATAGAAGTAAAACACTGTCTGATATATTACTGGAAATCTGTAAGAACAGCCCTGAAATATTGTCCAATACAGTGCTGGAAGATTAGTCCATCAGTTCAGAAGGCACTCAAAACTTGACTGGGGAAGAGCTGCTTCCTCAGAGTATTGACAAACTTAATGATATAAATAAAGCTTTCAGGACCTCCATTGACTGATGTGGCATGACCCCAAAAAGTAGAAACAGATGCAAACATCCATTAATAATTGGAACATGGAATGTATGAAGTATGAATTTAGGAAAATTGACAGTTGTCAAAAATGAAATGGAATGCATAAAGATCTATATCCTAGGCATTAATGAATGGAAATGGCCTGGTTTTGGCCATTTTGAATCAAGACAACCATATGATCTACTATGCTGAAAATGACAAATTGAAGAGGAATGGTGTGGTATTCATTATCACAAAGACTGTTTCAAGATCTGTCCTGAAGAACAATGCTGTCAGTGATAGATAATATCCATATGCATACAAGGAAGACCAGTTAATACTATTATTATTCAAATCTATGTACCAGCCACCAAAGCCAAAGATGAGGACATTGAAGATTTCTACCAACTTTTGCAGTCTGAAATTGACTGAACATTCAATCAAAGTGTGTTGATTATCACCGGTGACTGGAATGAAAAAGTTGGAAACAAAGAAGAGCTATAGTAGTTGGAAAATATGGCCTTGGTGATAGAAATAACACTGGAGATTCCATGACAGAAACTTGAAAGAGGAAAAACTTATTCACTGCAAGTACCTTTTTTCAACAACATGAGTGATGGTTATACATATGGACTTCACCATATGGAATACACAAGAATCAGATCGACTACATCTGTGACAAGAGGAGGTGGAGAAATTCAATATGTTTGACCAAAACAAGGCCAGGAGCTGATTGTGGAATAGACCATCCACTGCTCATAGGTAAGTTCAAGTTAAAGTTGAAGACAATTAAGTTCATGAGAGCCAAAATATGACTTTGAAAATCTTCCTCCTGAATTTAGAGACCATTTAAAGAATAGATTTGATGCATTGAACACTAAGGACCAAAAACCACAGGAATTGTCAGATGACATCAAGAACATCATCCATGAAGAAAGCATGAGATTGTTAAAAAGACAAGAAAGGAAGAAAAGACCAAAATGGATGTCAGAAAAGACTCTTGCCCTTCAGCAGAGAGGAGCTAAAGCAAATGGAAGAAATGACAATATAAAAGAGCTGAACAGATGATTTTAAAGAACAGCTAGAGAAGACAATGTCAATTACAATAATGAAATGTGCAAAGACCTGGAGTTAGAAAACCACAAGGGAAGAACATGCTCAGTATTTCTCAAGCTGAAAGAACTGAAGAAAAAATTTTAACTTCCAATGGCAATGTTGAAAGATTCTATGGGCAAAATATTGAACGATGAAGAAAAAAAATCAAAAGAAGATGGAAGAAATACACAGAGTTACTGTACCACAAATAATTGGTTGATATTCATCCATTTCAGGAGGTGGTATATGGTCAAGAACTAATGGAATTGAAGGAAGAAATTGAAGCTGCACTGAAGGAATTGGTGAAGAACAAAGCTCAAGGAATTGATGGAATACCCACTGAGATGTTTCAACAAATGGATTCTCCAGTGCAGGCACTCACTCAGCTATGATAAGGGATTTGAAAAACAGCTACTTGGTCAACTGACTGCAAGAGATCTATATTTGTACCCATTCCAAATCAAGGTGATCCAATAGAATGTGGAAATTATCAAATAATATCATTAATATCACATGCAAGTAAAATCTTACTCAAGATAATTCAAATATGGTTGCAGCAGTATATTGACAGAGAGCTTCCAGAAATGCAAACTAGATTCAGAAGAGGACATGGAATGAGGGATATCATTGCTGATGTCAGATAGATCTTAGCTGAAAGCAAAGATACCAGAAAGATGTTTACTTGTGTTTTTATTGACTATAAAAAAGCATTCAATTGAGTAGATTATAAGAAATTATGGATTGCATTGAGAACAATGGGAATTCCAGAACACTTGATTTTACTCACTAGGAACCCGTACATAGATTAGGAGGCTGTTGTTGAAGCAGAACAAGGGTATGCTTCATGGTTCAAAATCAAGAAGAATGTTTCGAGGTTGTATCCTTTCACCATACTTATTCAATTTGTATGCTGAGCAAATAATGTGAGAAGCTGATTTATATGAAAAAGAATGTGGCATCAGGATTGGAAGAAGACTCATTAACAACCTGCAATATGCAGATGACACAACTTTGCTTGCTGAAAGTAAAGATGACTTGAAGCACTTAGTGATGAAGATTAAAGACTACAGTCTGCAATATAGATTACACCTCAATAAAAGGAAAACAAAAATCCTCACAACTGGTCCGATAAACAGCTTCATGGTAGATGGAGAAAAGTTTGAAATTGTTAAGGACTTCATATTACTTGGTTCTACAATCAACAACAATGGAACCAGCAGTCAAGATATCAGATGACTCAATATTGCATTGGGCAAATCTACCTCCAAAGACTTCTTTCAATTGCTGAAAGGTAAAGATGTCTCCTTCAAGACCAAGGTGCACCAAACCAAAGCCATGATGTATTTTCAATCATTTCTTATGCATGTGAGAGCTGGTCAATGAATAATGAAGACTGAAGCAGAGTTGATGCTTTTGAGTTGTGGTTTTGGAGAAAAAATGCTAAGAGTACCATAGTCTGCTAAAAGTACTAACAAATCTATCCTGAAAAAAGTGCAGCTGTAATGCTCCTTGGAAGTGAGAATGGGCAGTCTTTTTCTCAACTATTTTGGTCATGTTCTCAGAAGGACTCATTCTCTGGAGGATATCATACTTGGTAAAGTGGAGTGTCAATGAAGAAAGGAAGGCCCTCAATGAGATGGATTAACAGTGGCTGCAGCAATGGGCTCAGGTATAGCAATGATCATGAGACTGGCACAGGACTGGGCAGTGTTTCGTTCTGCTGTGCATAGGGTCACTGAGTTGAAGATGACTCAAGGACACCTAACAAAAAAAAAAAAAAATGTGCTTTCCTCCTTTCCTGATGATGTACTCTTCCTTACATCATCAAGCTCCTTGGACTATTTGATCAGCCTGTAGATTGAATCCCACTGCCCCCCAGTCAGATCTGACTCATAGCGACCCCTCCTCTTGGGTTTCTGAGGCAAAATCATTACAGAATAGATTGCCCAACTTTCCTTCTGGGGAGTGGCTGGTGGGTTTCAACCACCAGCCTTCTGGTTAACAGTCAGATGCCTTAAGCACTACGCTACTAGAGCTCCCATAGATTGAATAAGTATGGTGAAATGACACAACCTTGACACGCACCTTTCCTACTTTAATCTATGCAGTATCCCTTTGTTCTCTTTGGAAGACTGCCTCTTGGTCTATGTATAGTTTCCTCATGAGAATTGTTAATTAATCTCTTTCTATATCTTCATAAATCTTTCTTACTGATTCTGTTTCTCTGGACATCACTTTCTAAGACAATGAACTTATTTAGAAATACGGTCTTTGTAGATACATGGAGCCATTCTGAAATAGGATGGATCCTAATTCAAAATGATTTGCATTATGCATGTGAGAGCTGGTCAATGAATAATGAAAACAGAAGCAGAGTTGAAGCGTTTTGAGTTGTGGTGTTGGAGAAGAACGCTTCTTCTTAGAAAAAGAGAAGAAGCACAGAGAATATATCAAACACAGAAAGGATAAGAGATGTACAGATGGAGGCAGAAAACAAATTTTACTGTCACAAGTCAAAGAACATCTCGGGTAAAAGAAGCTGGAAGAGATAAGGTAGAATATTAATTTAGAGTATGGTCCTGGTGACTTTGACTTCAGATGTCTAGTGTCAAAAAATATGAGTGAATAAATTTCTATTGTGTTAGCCACCTGATTTGCAGAACTTTCTTGTGGCTCCCTAGGATACATTTTTCAACAAGTACCTCCCATTTTTAACACTGTGTACTACCATGGGACATTTAGCAAAACTAAGAAATTAACATGGGTACATTAGTATTATGCATTACTCCAAAAAAAACAAACTTATTGCCATTGCGTCAATTCTGACTAAGAGTGACCGGCATTGGATTTCTGAGGCTGTAAATCTTTATGGGAGCAAAAATCCCCATCTTCCTTCTGGGGAGCTGCTGATGAGTTTGAACCACTGACCTGATTAGCGGCCAAATGCCTTAACCGATAGGCAACCAGAGCTTTTTTAGTATATTACTATTAATTACAACTCTGATTTTTTTGTATTTTATTATTTTTTCAGTTAATACCCATTTCTGTTTCATGGTCTGTTTTGGAGTACCATATTGCCTTCATTTGGCATTGCTCTTCAGTCTGCTCTGGTCTAGAACAGTTTTTGAATTTTGTTTTTTCATTATCTTGACAGTCGTGATGAGCACTGAGAAGGTTCTTGTAGAATGTCTCCCAATCTGAAGTTGTCTTTTTAATTTTATTTTATTTTTATTATTTTAGTACCACACTGAAGTGATTTTTTTTTTGGGTGGGGGAATTAACACAGAAGTAAGGTATCTTTTATAATCAAGTGATATCAAGTGGTACAAGATATCCAGATCCTATCACTAGTGACATTAACATTCATCACTTGGTTGAGCAGTTTTTGCAGTTATCTTATTTTTCTACTTTTTTTCCCCCTACTCTTTTCCTTTTACAAGGAATTCTGGTGGCATAGTGCCTAAGGCATTTGACTGCTATGCAGAAGGTTGGCGGTTCAAACCCACCAGCCACTCTGTGGAAGGAAGACTGCAATCTACTTCCTTTAAGATTTACCACCTGGGAAAAGTAAAGGGGTTCACTATGAGTCGGAATAGAATCAATGGCAGTGAGCTTGGTTTTATTTTGGATTCCTTTGAAGGGAATCAATAAATCTAAAATACCCTTGGGAGGTATACAGATTGCAGAAATTCTTATCATATTAAGAGTAGTTTCTATTTTACTTGCTATACTTATATATGAAAGATTTGTTCGTTTATTTCTTTTTCTTTGATCAGTATAGACTCATGTATATTTATTTTAAAATTTGGGTCATATTCTAAGACTATTTCATGTGTGCTATTGGACGATTTTTTCCAAGTTAGGTTTTTGTGGGCTATTTCAGCAAGCTTTTTTTTTTTTTTTTCCCAGAAAAACATTCTTCATATTCCTTTTAATCTTCACCCTGCCTTTTCCCCATATCTCACATCTATAATACCTCATAGGATAGAATGTGAATAAATTCTCTTTATTGACTAGTAGTATAATATATGACCCAAGAATATGTTTCAGTTTTATATTTAAAATTTCGTAAATCTACGTTACATCGTTTGATTTCTCCAGCCAATTAATTTGACACATGAGGCATTATTAATATATATTGACTATGGTGAAAATTACAGAATATAAAAAATAATCTATCAAGCCATCTGTTGGAGAAATCTTCATACTTAAAAGGACTTTCCTTTCCCTGACACTTGTACTTCTCTCCCACCTCTCATATGCTACTCTAAATATGACAGCTGCCATGGGTGATTAGATGTCTCACCTGAAAACTCTGAATTCCACATGCTTAGGAGATCACTTTATCTAAAATAATATACAGCCATGGAAAGGCTACCTATATTTATACATGGATATATTTGTATATTGCCACCAGAGTACAGAGGAAGCCTCAATATGTCAGTTGCATTTGACAGAAGAATTATTTATTGCTTTAATTTTTCAAAAGGGCATGAATATTTTTATACTCTTTTTCTAAATTTAGAGTGTATACTCAGTGTTAAGTGGCATTAAAAAAAGACACAGAGTTGATTTTCAAGAATTGGTTTATTATCTTATCTATTGATGGGAATTATGAAGAACATGTTGACAAAAACAATGCTTATTTCCTTATTTTTTTTCTTCAAGCTTTGGCATATAGCTCTATGCCATTAGACACAGAGAAGTAAAATAGTATGGAATGGCATGAGGTTTGAAATTCTGGCTTCACAAGTTACTATGTCTCATGTGTGTAAGAGGAAAAAATAATAATTTCTTAACAAGGTTGGAATGGCAAACAAATAAAGTAATGAAATAAAATAGCAAAAATAGGACTTGAAATAGACACTCCATCTTCTTTGCTATTTCGTTCTCAAGTGTGGGATGACATTGTTAATGCTTTTCAAACTGATTTATTCCTGTTTGGCCTTTTGCTGAGAATTTTCATTTCCACCCCAAATATACTGAATCAATACGTACATTTTAACAAGATCCCCAAGTGTTTTTTATGTATACTTGGGGATCTTGTTAAAATGTAGATTCTGATTCAGTATAGCTGGTGTGGAAATGAAAATTCTTGGCAAGGTCTCAAACAAAGAATAACCACCAGTACAAAGCCCTGTAAAATTTCACTCTCTATATTGAAATCCTTATGCATGCAACTTTGTTTTTATATGCATTTATATTCTATGGTTTAAGTTTGATTTATTTATATGTTGTTGTTGTTAGGTGCCATCAAGTCAGCTTCAAATCATAGCAACCCAATGTACAAGAGAATGAAACACTGCCCTGTCCTGCACCATCCTCATAATCCTTCCTATGCGTGAGTGCATCTTGGCAGCCATTGTGTCAATGCGTCTCCTTCAGGGTCTTCCACTTTTTCTCTCACCCTCCACTTTACCACTTTATATATTATCACTTTTCAATTTAAATGAATACATAATATTTGTACTTATTATTTTGTGGAAATGTGATAAATTTTTATATTAAAATATATTTGTGGGCTCTGGTAGCATAGCGGCTAAAAGCACTTGACTGCTAACCAGAAGGCTGGCGGTTCAAACCCACCAGCCACTCCTCGGAAGGAAGGTTGGGCATTCCTACTTCCATAGTGATACTGCCTTGGAAACCCAAGGAGGGGTCGCTATGAGTCGGGGCCGACTCGATGGCACATAACAACAACAACAACATAATTGAAAAAGCTGTATTTTAAAAAAAATATATTTTGCAATTATTTCAAAACAATTTTGAATATTGTTTGAGAATGTTGTTATTACTTAAGAGAAGTAAGTCAAACTATACATAATTTTCTATTGAAACACATCCTTTCAGACAAGTCTGCCATTTCCTTGATGCACTGAGGTTTATACTATCTCTGAGCTTTTTCTTTTCTTGTGTCTTGAAACTTCCTACTCCTTTCTGGAATAATAAACAATCAGCCTCCAGTCTGTGATTTAGGAGGAGCTCTGGTAGCATAGCGCATAAGGAACTTGACTGCTAACCAGAAGGCTGGTGGTTCAAATCCACCAGGTACTTCTCCGAAGGAAGGTTGGGCATTCTACTTTCGTAGTGATACTGCCTCGGAAACCCAAGGAGGAGTCACTATGAGTCGGGTCCGACTTGATGGCACATAACAATAACAACACTGTGATTTAGAAACCAGTTATTGGAGATGAAAGAGATATAAAATGAGATGGAACTTTTACCAGCATATTCCGTTCAAAATCCTTCTTTAATAAAATCCAAAACAAGATATGGTAGATGAAATTGATGTCCCAGGGAATACTTTAAGCCATTCCCCATTCTTTTTCTTCCTTTTCTAATTAGGACTTATATTCATTTTCAATTAATATTACCACCTGAAAATGATAGGGAATCTATGGAGCTCATAGTGAACTCATGACCTTGATTGTTAGCCCCAAGGGCTTCATATAAAAAAACCAAACCCACTGCCATTGAGTCAATTTTGACTCATAGTGACACTATTTAAAAAAAAAAAAAAACACCTCACTGCCGTTGAGATGGATCCAACTCAGCGATCCCTTCCTGGGTTCCAAGGCAGTATCACTATGGAAGTAGATTGCCCCATCTTCCTTCCAAGAAGTGGCTGACACTATAGAGCAAAACTGCCCCATGGGGATTCTGAGGTTGTAAATCTTTGCAAAATTAGACTGCCTCAACTTTCTCCCACATAGAGGATAGTAGGTTTGCACCGCTAACATTTTGGTTATCAGCCAAAGCTTTAATCACTGAACTACCAGAGTCCTTAGGTCTCTATTTTAAAATAAATAAATAAATAATCCAAACCCACTGTCAAGGAGTCCATTTCTACTCAGCAACTCCCATTAGGTTTCCAAGGCTGTAAAACTTTAGGGTAGTAGATTGCATCATCTTCCTACAGAGCAGCTGGTAAGTTTGAAGTATTGACCTTCTGGTTAGCATCTAAATGCCTTACCCACTATGTGACCAGAACTCCCTAGTTCTAAGTTAATCATGTTTTGAAGCAGCATGATTTCCTTCGGGGTTCATTAAATTAAAAAAAGTTAAGAAGTCATTTTTCATTGAAATGTATTATTTCAGTGTTCTGGAAAAATCAGTATTGTTTCCAAGGGTGTATAAAATTACCAAGGATTATTTTAAACTTTGTAAAAATGAAAAACATTATAACACCCACTTTTGCCCACACACATTTGTTAAAATTCTTCCCTGGACCTTATGAATATGTAAAAATTTTATGCATCTCATATGATTGTTCTACTCAAAATACTTTGCAGGTAATTGAAGACTCTCAAATATCTTCTGAAATTTCAATATTTATATTAATTTACTACCAAGAGATACACTTTAGGTGCTGTGACAAATGTGTAGATACACAGGTAAAAGTTAAAGGGTATACTTCTTAGTGATTGTTGTTGTTGTTATGTGCCGTCGAGTCGGACCTGACTCATAGCGACCCCTCCTTGGGTTGCCGAGGCACTATCTATCACTACGGAAATAGATTGACCAACCTTCCTTCCGAGGAGTGGCTGGCGGAGTGAATAGTATTGTAATAAGTAAATATATGTGGTTGTTGTTAGTTGCTGGTGAGTCAATTTTTGACTTATAATGACTCCATGCGACAGAGGAGAATTGCCTCAGAGGGTTCTCTTGGCTGTGCAATTTATGGGCAGGTCAACAGGTCTTTGCACCACAAATATTTTGAATATTAGCAGACGGCTTAATTGTTGTATTACCGGGGCTCATTAACTGAATATATAATTACACTTAAAAACTAATCCTTTACCTACATTTTGTCAGCAAGCATGTGTTACTTCTATAAATTGAAAGGAGCACCTTCTTTAAAGGAGCTATCCTCCTCATAAGAGAGTAGTTTTAATAATTATGGCAGAACATCTCCCTGAATGTTAAATAGCATATCAATGCTTCTTTTACTTTGTGATGCACAGCAGAAAATTATTTTGAAATATTAAATATCTCAAAAAGTTTTTGCACACCTTTTGTGTTTATTCATTGTTGCAACCAGAAAAGAAAAACTCAGACATGATAGTTAATTTTCATATATTCTGATAATTTAATTAGATATGTTGTTGCTGTTGTTATGTGTCATTGAGTAGGACCCGACTCATAGCGATCCCTCCTTGGGTTTCCGAGGCAGTATCACTACGGAAGTAGATTGCCACATCTTCCTTCCGAAGAGTGAATGGTGAGTTTGAACCGCCAGGCTATATTAATTAGGTATACGTCTTCCTAAATCATACATTATATATATTGACTTCTGTGGCTTTAATCATAAATTTTTTGGGGAAATTGAAGATTATGAATAATTTATAAACAGCAATTCATAAAACTTCTTGCTCACATTTTTCTGCTCATATCTATAATTCTGAGCAGAATTCTTTAAAAAAATCAATCTTCATTGTATGATGGTTTGCATGTTTTCTTATAAAATCTTAAATATCTTTAAACAAGTTAAAGACTAGTAAAAAAAATTACAAACAATCCTAAACTAAGTATAAATCAAAGTAGTTCAAGCAATTGTTTAAAACAATAAGTCAATTAAAGCTGGAAAGAAAATCACACTGTATACAAAACACAACTTGTGTGGCTGCACAAGACTTAAAGGTAACAATGGTGAATACCATTACATAGAGAATTCTCTAATAGTAGTAATAAAAATTATTTAGGAGTGGATGCATAGATAGACACTCCAACTGAGCAAGAGTGAGAAGGAGGTAAATGGGGCTACACCCACAAATATATATATATATGTTTGACAGATATTTGTAGCAACAGCCACAAATGTATTTATATGTGTGAAATTATATCCAGGAATGTAGTAGAACATACAGGAGACAAAGTTATGAAAATATCTGAGTCGTAACCAAACACCCTGAGGGAAGGAGTTGCTGGTATGGTATCTCAAGACCATAGCCACAGAAGCACTAAATTCAATTGGCATAGTATAGTCTATAAAGAGAATGTTCTGCATCCTACTGCTTGGCGACTGGGATCTTATATGCTTGTTAGCAGCCATCTGAAGTACAACTATTGGTCTCTCCCTTTCTGGATCAAAGAAGGGTAAAGAAAATCAAAGACACAGGAAACAATCAGCCCAAAAGACTAACGAAGCATGTGAACCCCAGCCTCTATGACTCTGACACCAAAAGAACAAGATGGTGCCTCACTATCACTGTTGATAGCCTTGAGAAGGATCACAATAAGAAATCCCAGATACAATAGAGGAAAATGTGGGTCAGAACCCAAAATCATTAAAAAGACAAGTTTTACTGGTCTGATGAGGACTGGTAGAACTGTTGAGACTATGATCCTTAGATACCCTGTAAGCTAGGAACCAAATTCAATGCACATGACCCAATTGACAGCCAAACCATAACCTATAAGGTCAATAGTAACACCAGAAGGTTGTGTATCCATTACAACAATGAAGCATATGAGACCAAGAGGACAGTACGTGCGTAGGGATAGAGCTGGGAAGTGAGGAGGGGATGAAAAGGAAGAAATAAGGAAAGGAGTGAGTGTAGGGAGGAAGTGGAAGGAATGCTGTTACCATGTGAATATTGCAGTAATGTCACAAAAAAAGTGAATGGATTGCTGAATGGAAAATCAATTTGTTCTGTAAACTTTCACCCAAATTACTATTAAAAAATAATAAAATAAAATAAAAACACAAACCCACAAGTTTAACAGTTGAAAATAAGACAGTTGTTTATATTCACCATATACCCAATGTTTAGTGTTCATCTTCATTTCAACTACTTTTGCCCATTATACCACTTCATTATAAATTGTTCTCTCATTACCTAGTGCTACCCTGACAAGAATTTACCACAAATGGGATGGCCTTAACAAACAGAAGTTTATTCTCTCACAGTTTAGAGGTTTTAAGTCCAAGTTCAAAATGGCAGGTTCTAAGGGCTGGGTGAAAGCCCCTTGACCTTGAGGTTCAGCTCTGCCTCTTGCTCCTGGACCACTGAAGCTAGAGGCATCTCTTTATTCAGGCAGCTACTGGCTGCTGAGGCTAACAAGCCCAAGGTCAACAAATAAAATGGCACAGTCCTGATGTTACCAAACCACATGGCGAGCCATTAATCCAACTCCATTGTAAGCCCCAAGGTCAGAAGAGCATGGCAAGCTACTGAACAATGACACAGTTTCATGCGGGGTCCAAGCATGCCATAAACTAGAGACCATTCCCAAAGCTTCTTTTATATACATGAAGCAGACCACATACCCAAAGCAGCTTCTCAGCTGCTTATGGTTGATCCTACCATGGAGTTGATTGCCAGTTTCATCATAGGGAATAACTACCACCAGCTACCCAGCCACTCAACCAGGCCTAGCCAAGTTGACACACAAACATAACCACCACATAAACCTATAAATTTTTGTGTTTAGTTCAATCAATTAGGTTATTATAAGACCAAACTATGGATACAAGTAAAAGATTCATATCAGTGGTAGTTAAATTTGTGCCTACTATTGCACCCTAAGTTTCAAAGAGACCATCACCAACTCGGTTCTGGAGTGTAGGGCTGATTGTTCATGTGGGCCAGTGGGCTGGAGGCATAGCTGATGCCCAAAAGTGAGGGTGCAGGGCTGCCATTCCCAAGAGGTAGAGGAATGGGTCCTGCCAGGCCAATGGAGTAAGGTTGCCACTCAGTAACTAGGGGCTGACAGCCACCCAGTGAAGGAGATCTGTACTGATGCCATCCCATGAAGATCTATACAGGTGCCAAGTTGACAAGGAGTGGAATTGTGGTAGTTAAATTTGTATGTCAACTTGGCTGGACCTGGTTGAATGGCTGGACATCTGATGGTAGTTATTCCCCATGATGACACTGGCAATCAACTCCATGGTGTGATCTACCACAGGCAGCTGAGTAGCTGCCTTTGGGATGTGGTCTGCTTCGTGTATATAAAGGAGAAGCCTTGGTGATAGTTTCTAGCTTATGGCACACGTGGACCCTGCATGTAGCTGTGTCATTGTTGAGCAGCCTGCCATGCTCTGCTGACCTTGGGACTTACAATGGACTTGAACTAATTCCTGCCCTGTGGTTTGGTAACATCTGGACTGTATCTTTTAATTTGTTGACCTTGGGCTTTTTAGCTTCTGCATCAAGTAGCTGCCTGAGTGAAGAGATGCCTCTAGCTTCAGTGGGCCGGGAGCAAGAGTCAGAGCTGAAGCCCAAGGTTGAGGGGGTTTGCATAGTCCCTAGAGCCTGCACCTTTGAATTGGACTTAAAGCCTCCAAATTGTGAGAGAATAAACTCCTGTTTTTAAAGGCAATCCTATTTGTGGTATAGGAGCTCTGGTAGCATAGTGGCTAAGGCACTTGACTGCTAACCAGAAGGCTGGCGGTTCAAACCCACCAGCCACTCCTCGGAAGCCTGGCACTTTGAACTTGGACTTAAAGCCTCCAAACTGTGAGAGAATAAACTCCTGTTTGTTAAAGCCATTCCATTTGTGGTATATTCCTGTCACAGTGGCACTAGGGAACCAGAACAAGGACCAAAGGATTGACGATTGTGACAGTAAATCTCTGTCACACCCCTAGACCAGCTTCAACAGGAATAGTGAACAAGAAATGCCAGTGTCTCCTATGAGGATGGGAAAGGTAGCTTTGGCTTTTAATATTTTCCTTTCCTTTGATAATAGGGCTTTCAAATGGCCCTTACGAATGCATATAGCTTGCTTTCCCACCCCTACCTTCTGCCATTTTGCAATGTAAGAAAATGGAGGCTCAGAGAGGTGACAGGGCTTGCTTGGAATCACACTGCTAGAAACTGATCCTGGATTCCTACATTCTCAGTCCAGGTTTCACAGGTCAAAACCTGTCTAGCATGTCATCTGTGGTCTGTATCCATCTTAGGAGCACTAGCAGTGGCATCTAAGCCTGTTTTGCAAATTGGGGAGCAGGGACTCTTGAATCAAAACCAAACCAAACTCACTGCCATTGAGTAGATTCTGATTCATAGCAACCCCCGTTGGGTTTTCTAGGCTGTAAATCTTTACAGGAGGAAATTGCTCCATCTTCCTTGTGCAGGACAGCTGGTGGGTTTGAACGCTGACCTTCTGGTTAGCAGCCAAATGCCTTATCCACTACACCACCAGAGCTCCTTAGGGTACCTTGAGGGCCTTTTAAATTCCTCAGCAAAGCCAAACACCACCTTGAGCAGTCACCCAGGCTATTTGAAATCCCTTTCTTCAACCTCTACTGCCTCTTCCCACTTGTCCCAAATGCAAGCACGTAAGTGACTGTTGTATCGTGGACTCATTTCACATTCCTTGCTCAATGTTCTGAGCATATGGGCTCTGGTCTCAAGGAGCCTAACATTTCATTGGGGTGATCAAACATAATGACACATCTAGGTTATAGAGCCAGAAGGTGATGAGAACTCCAAATTCTACTCAAATTCCTTCTTCCCCCATGCAGGCCAAATCTTGGAGGTCTTTCTATAAGTCTCAGGAGAGGGGGTAAGGAAATTCATAAGACATATCCTAGCTAGAAATTATGGGCTCATAATCAGGTTCCTCTGGTAGCATAGTGCCTAAGGCACTTGACTGCTAACCAGAAGGTAGCAGTTCAAACCCACCAGCCACTCCTCGGAAGGAAGGATAGGCAATCAACTTCTGTAGTGATACTGCCTTGGAAACCCAAGGAGGGGTTGCTATGAGTCAGGTCCAACTCGACGGCACATAACAACAACAACAATCAGGTTCCTTGTAGTTTTGGTCCACTGTTGGCATATGGGAGCACATTGAGAAACCCTTGTTGAATGAAAGAATGGAACTTTGGATGAGCTTTAGGGAGGGTCCGACCCTCTGAAAATTTAGGCCAAATTTTGTGCTATTAGCTTGGGAGCTCTAGTAGTGTAGTGCCTAAGGCACTTGACTGCTAACCAGAAGGCTGGTGGTTCAAACCCACCAGCCACTCCTCGGAAGGAAGGTTGGGCAATCCTACTTCCGTAGTGATACTGCCTCGGAAACCCAAGGAGGGGTCGCTATGAGTCAGGGCTGACTCGACGGCACATAACAACAACAACAACATTTGTGGTATATTCTTGTCAGAACAGCACTAGATAACCACAATAGTATTTATACCATGTAATATTTTGTACTTTAAATTTAAATTGGTATGTGGTTAAAATGCAAAATTTTGTGATAATTCCTCCTCTAAAAGACTTCATCATTTTCTGAGGAAATCAAGACTTAAATTTACAAAGTAAATTTTAAATATAGTTGATGTGGAAGTCAAGTGTATCATCCATCAGCTGATTCGAGGCCGACTAGATGCTTTGTTTTGTTATAGTTGTCAGAGTGGCCATATACAACCATGTATCTTTCACCTTAAGCTATATCTTGATATACCCCACACAATTGGACTCCTAGAAATCCAACCTACATGTGAAGTTTCTGAATTTTTTGTTCTATTTTTTTTCCCAATATGTGGGCATGCAAATGTCTTACAAGTAAATCTATTTACTTCTTTCTCACTACATGCAGTCAGCTTAATGTCATCAATATAATTGACCAGTGTGGTATATTGTGGGAAAAAAAAAAAAAAAAAGTGTTCAAGTCCCTGTTGACCTAATTATGAGATAAGGGTAGTGGTTTGATATTCCTTCACTATAAGACTGTCAAGGTGTATGGCTGACCTTGTCAGCTAAAAGAAATCTGCGTTTGGTGATTCTTAACACTAACTGAGAAAAAGTAATTGTTAGATTAATAGCTGGATAACAGTTACAAGAAGTTTTATTAATTTGCTTAGGCAATAAAACTACATCTTGAATAACAATTGCAATTAGAGTCACCACCTGGTTAAGTGTATGATAATCTACTGTCATTCTTCAAGATCCATCTGTTTTCTATACAGGCCAAGCTGGCAAATTGAAGGTGGATCTAGTGAGAAACACCACACCAGCAGTCTTTAGGGCCTTAATGGTGATATGATATTGGGAATATCATATGATATAGGGAATATAATATTGGTTTTGATTTACTATTTTCCTAGCTGGAGGAAATTCTGGTGGCTTCCACTGGCCTTTCCTACCATAATAAGCCTCATTTCACATGTCAGGAATCCAACGTGCTGATTCTTCTAGTAGTTAACTATGTCTATTCCAATATAGGAGCCCTGGTGGCATAGTGCCTAAGGCATTTGACTGCTAACCAGAAGGCTGACAGTTCAAACCCACAGCCACTTCTCAGAAGGAAGGTTGGGCAATATACTTCCATAGTGACATCACCTCGGAAACCCAACAAGCGGTCGCTATGAGTCAGATCCGACTCGACAGCAATGAATGAGAGTGAGTGTGATTCCAATTATGCACTCTGGAGCTGGAGGAAAAAAAAAATACTATAGCATGTGTTCATGGACACAGTGGACCCACTGTGAAATACACCTGAGCTAAGACCCTGTTAAAAATCTGACCTCTATCTCCCATTACTCTTACTGGTAGACCATAACAAAATGTTGTCTCTCCTGTAATTAGATTCATTTCACAGTCTCTATCTAGTAATCCCCCAAAAGTCTAATTATTGTATTTCCCTCAATAAATAATCACTTTGACAAAAGCTTGGCAATCCCTTTGGAATAGGTTGAGAAAAAGATTAACATATATATTTTTGGTGTTATAGTGGGGTCCTTTCTCAAGGACCTTCCTTTCATTGAAAGGATAATGGGTCTACAAACTAGATAAATCTGGGAACTATTTGAGGGGCTGTGGCTCTCTAACTTGAAGTCTCAAGTCAGAATTCTGTTCATTGGGCCTCGAACTCTTCCATTTAGAGCAAATAAATAATTGGTAGACTTCCCATCTGTTCACTCCTAGGGTCACCATGACTAATTATCAAATGGCCTATGTGTAGGGTCTATGTGAGTCCAATCATTATCATTGATACTTTGATTTTGCTGTCATTTTATTAACCATATCTATTTGGTTCTCTAGTGCTGCTCTAACAGAAAATATCACAGGTGGAGATGGTTTTAACAAACAAGGATTGACATCCCTAAGGCAGCTATTCAGCTTCTCACAGTAGATTCCACCATGGAATTGGTCATCAGTCTCATCATGATGAATAACTACCTACAGCTTCCCAGCCACTTAATACCAGGCCCAAGAGAGTTGACACATAACCTTAACTGCCACAATGTCCATCTTGTCTTTGTTGATTAAGTGTTGGCCCTTAGCCCCTGCCAACCTAGTATGCAATCATTCCCATTGTAACTAGGTTCCCTAATTCAGTAGGTACATTTCCCTGTGTATTATCTGGCCTACACACTATCATGGTACTCTTCAAGGATGTAGGGACTTTCCTCACAAATTTATTTTTTCACAATCCTGAAAGTTACATCCTCTGAGCTCTTGAGATGGGTGGTTGTTTGGTTATACATTACTTTCGTAGTGATACTGCCTCGGAAACCCAAGGAGGGGTCGCTATGAGTCAGGGCTGACTTGACGGCACATAACAACAACAACAACAATGTTCCAATTTCTCTAAGCCATTAGATACCTTATTCTATAATTTAACAAGGCAGTTTGAGCATTTTGAGTTCATGTAGTGTAGGACCCGTTTGGTCCATGATTTAGCCAATCAACAAAACATAACATTAGAGATCTTCCTAACTTTTTGAACTGAAATATTAATGCAGAATCTTTGCTTAGTAGGAAATATTATAAATTCAATATGATCCAGCTTCCTCCATTAAGCCACAAAAATAAGATCTATCTCCCCACATAGTCTCCAGATTGCACTTAGTATATATTAGCAAAACATTTAAGTGTTCTGGGGTGTAGCACACATTCTCATCAGTAACACTTTGTACTTTATCTTTCAGGACTTGCTTGTGCATGAGTCTAGTTATAGGTCTAGAAGCAAAATGGATGGTGATGTAGGTTCTGAAGACAATCACTAGTGTCATGGAAGGCATCTGGTTCAAAGGAGGGCATTAGAGTTCCCTCAGGGAAAGTTGGATTGAAGTCCTTAGATGGTGGCAGAGGGGGGGTTGCTTTTACTGGCAAAGATGACTCTAAAAAAATTAAGGATTAATGTCCCAGTCTTCATCAGTATCTGCCCATATGTCCTCCTTCCAATTTTCAGAATTTAGTTTATTAACAATCAATGTCTTTCCTTTAACATCAGACACACTGTAAAGTTGGGAATTCATTTGATATTATAATTCTGCCACTCATAAGATGAGATTCTGGATTTGGTTTTTAGCAATCTTGGCTCTGTGGGTATATTATAAAACATTTCCTTTAAGGAACTATGTGACAAATTATAATAAATATTATTTATTATTTGGTGTCTGGGCTGTGAATTTGAAATTTGGAATTCATCTTTTTTTCATTGTACCATTTCTACAATAATGGTAGAAATTGACATCTCACATCACTTCAAATATCATAATGAATTTTTTTTTTTTATTTTATATTTTTCTTCATCATCTTTAAGTATAATATTGGTAAGTAGATAGCCATTTTTCTCCTTGCATTTATATCTCTAGCAATATTAACATGATCAGTATATGTGGATTTTTTTCTTTCTTTTTGCCAACAATCAATCTGTAAATGTAGAGTCCTTGGTGAAATAGTGTAAGAAGGTATAATAAGGAAAAATGTCTAAAGATGAGCAAAGATAATGCAACAACTAGAAGAAGAAATGCAAAGTGAGTAGACACCATGCTAGCTTGTTTTAATCCCATACTCCCTGGAGTCCCTTTATATCATGTATCCTTATGGCATAGTGCCTAAGGCATTTGACTGTTAACCAGAAGGCTGGTGGTTCACATCCACTAGCTATTCCTTGGAAGGAAGACTGGACAATCTACTTCCATAGAGATAACGCCTTGTAAACCCAAGAAGGGGTTGCTAAGGGTCAGAACCGACTCTATGGCAGTGAGTTTTTTTCTTTTTTCTTTTTTTAATACAACAAGAACATGAAACTCTACCTCCCATCTTACCTATCGGGTTTCCCCCATGCTAGGCAATTGTCAGCAAGAGTTTAAGAAGAAACAGTGTTTTGGGGTGTATACTTCTTTCTCAGGACAGTCCATTGGGCTTCTCTCTTCAACCAAATCATAGGAGAATTGCAATTAAAAGAATCAACACTAATTAAAAGCTGAGGAAATAAATTGACTTGCACCTCTGAGAGCTTCTCCCACAGGTCTCTTAATTTTCTAACACTTACCACTATAATGATATTTGTTTTTTTCTTTTTTTCTTTCATACTGTGAGGAAATGTAAAAGACATAATTCAATTAAAAAAAAAAGTGTAGAAACTTCGGAGAAGCAGAAGAGGAAGTCAAGGAACTTAGCCACATGTCTTTCAACTTAAATCAAACAACCACTATCATCACCACTACCACTACCCACCTCATCTTTTAGAGCCATGCTTTAGTACTGGGCAATGATAGTAGAGCACTTTATTCAAGATGCTACTTTGAAAAAAAATACTATCAGAAAAGTAAGTTGGAGAAAATTTCAGTTGATCTCTCTCTCTCTTTTCTTATTTTTCTTTTTGAAATATTTGTGTTATTTCTTTGAATGAAAGTACTGTATGGTTTGCTTCATCAATGTGTTTGATTACTAATTTACTCATTTATTGCTTTGGTTTCTATATTTATGAAAATTGAAAACAAAATCTGTAGACTGATAGTTCAAATTCTCCTGAAAATAGATATTTAAAAATAAAAATGCAAAGTCTCTGCTGTTGAGTCTATTCCTATTCCTAGTGACCCTCATTGGGTTTCCAAGGCTGTAAATCTTTATGGAAATAGATTGCCCCATCTTCCTTCCACAGAGCGGCTAGTGGGTTTGAATCACTGACCTTCTGGTTAACAGCCAAATACTTTATCCACTAAGCCACCAGACAACTTAAACACCTGAAGTTAAATGTTGTTGTTGTTGTTAATGTGCTGTCGAGTCGGACCCGACTCGTAGCGACCCCTCCTTGGGTTTCCGAGGCAGTATCACTACAGAAGTAGATCACCCAATCTTCCTTCCGAGGAGTGAAGTTAAATAGCATTTATTATATGCTCTATTTTAAAATTTCCATTATCACAGAAAAATGGGTGAGGTAAATATTATTATTATCTCCATTTTATACATGAGAAAAATGAATCAAGCAGAAGAGACTTGGTCATGTTATACTCAATGGCTAAGTTAGGAGATAAACCCAGATAGTCTGGCTCCAGAATCTGTGCTTATGACCAACACTTCATATTCTACTTACCTAGTGCTGCTTTAACAGAAGAAATACCACAAACGAGATGGCTTTAACAAACTGGAGTTTATTCTCTTAGTTTGGAGGCTTTAAGTCCAAGTTCAAAGTGTCAGGCGGTAGGGGCTGTGTGAAAGTCCCTCAAATTTTGGCTTCAGTTCTGCTTCTTGCTCTCAGACCACTGAAGCTAGAGACATCTCTTCAATCAGGAAGCTGCTGGCTGCTGAGGCTGACAAACCCAAAGTCGACAAATGAAAAGGCACAGTCCTGATATTACCAACCATACAGCAGTACATTCATTCAAGTCCATTGAAAGTCCAAAGATCAGCAGAGCATGGCAGGCTGCTGAACAACTCAGCTATATGCAGGGTTCAAGTGTGCCATCAGCTAGAGAGCATTCCCAAAGCTCCTTCTTATATATGGGAAGCAGACCACAACCCTAAAACAGCTACTCAGCTACTTGTGGCATATCCCACTATGGAGTTGATTGCCAGTCTCATAATGTGGAATAACTACCACCAGCTGTCCAGCCATTCAACCCAGCCCAGCCAAGCTGACATACAACTATAACTGGCACACTATTGTTATATTTTTATAGTTACATCATTCCCCTCAGCTCATTTGTAGAAGGAAGTTGTTTTAAACATTCTCATATATGAAGCTATTTAACTTAATGACAGTTTCAAAAAATGAGTATAATCATTTATCTCATGAAAATAAAATGAGGTTTGAAGAATTAATAGATATTTTTACCACTTTTGTTATGATTTGTCACCGTTGAAATTTGTACTCTTTGTTACGGGACCATATGGTGATGTTTATATTTTCTTATCAGCTAATTTAAAAATGCATGTGCTTAAAAAAATGGTGCTGTTCATATAAAAAAAAAAAAGTTATCAGGTAATTAATGTACTCTTATTTTTTTCTCTCAGTTCTTTATTTTAGAACAAACAATTTTTTTTTTTTTTTTATAGTTAGAGCTGGTAGTTACTTCCACATTTTATGGTACAATTTGACATGCAGCATTCACAAAATTTACAGAGCATATAAATAGCTTTCTCTTTCTACGTTATGTTGTTGTTGTTTGGTGCCCTTGACTCAATTTTGACTCATAGAGACCATGTGTACCACAGAATGGAACACTGCCGAATCGTACACCATCCTGACAGTTATTACTATGTTTGAGCCCATTATATGAGGCACTGTGTCAGTTCAGGTCCTTGAGGATCTTCTGCTTTTTCACTGACCATCTGCTTTACCACGTGTGATGTTCTTCCCCCAGGACTGGTCCCACCTGATAACATATCCAAAGTACATAAGATGATGTCTCACCATACACCTGTTATAGTTTTGAAAATGTAAAAATTAAAAATGTGAAATATGTAAATTACTTATAATAAAGATAATTTCAATTTCTTAAGAGAAAAGGATAATATATTCATATGTGCTTTGAAGTGAATTATAGTCTTAAGCAAAATTATCATTCAACTATTTAATAATAATCCTAATGAAAGTGAAGTTAAGCAGAATATAAACAATTTTGAATAAATTTCCACCTTATAGGCCAATGTGCTGTTTTAAATACATTATCAGTGGCAACATGCAATGGCACTCTGTTTTTGAAAACTGGCATTTATTCATGCACCTCCAGTGAGAGAATGTGTTTTTAAGTAATTTCTATTTGCTTTGGTATAGTTATAACAATTTTCTTACATAAAATATATGGACTAATAAATTTTATAATGTATTCTTAAATCAACATATTTCCTTACAAATATGTTTCATAAGAAACTTCACACATATAGTTTTGTTATGTGTAAAAAGGAGAACCAAAAAACAAAAACAAACTCACTGCCATCACATTGGATCTGACTGATAGTGACCCTTCTTTGAGTTTCTGAGGCAGTATCACTACAGAAGTAAACTGCTCAATCTTCCTTCTGAGGTTTGGCAGGTGGATTTGGATGGCCAGGCTTCTTGTTAGCAGTCAGATGCCTTAAGCACTACAATGGATATTTTTCCTCTTTATGTATCTCAATACATGTAATGTAGTCTATGTAATAATAATGAAATATGCCTTGGATGTATAGTGCATTTTTATTGTATTAAAAGAAATAAAATTTAAGTCTAATGAATAATGTTTTCAAATTTATAAACTGGAAGCAAAATGATAGTATCTTATAATACTCATTTCTTGTATTTATGCACACACACAGGCTCAGACAAAATAAGGCCACTTGAATGCATGAATTCAATTATCTATCATTGTTACTGCAATTATCTAACACTAAATTCCCACATGTCATGCATACTTACCCTAGAAGGAAAGTACTGGTTTTTCTCATTTGTGGCCTCTTTAATTTGCTTGATTAACATTTACTTTTTTTGAATTATAAACATGTTTTAATAATAATCTTGTGTTAGTGAGTAATTTTTCCTAACTCTAAATGGGAATGAAAAATAACATAGAGGTCAGGCATATTAGTATATGACCTTTAGCTAATTAAATAAAATTAATTTAGCTACCATTTTTGAGAAAATTTACAAAGAATTTTTATACACTTTATCTCGTATAATGTTGCTAAAACCCTGTGATATTTTTGTTATTATACCCATCCTATAATAAATGATTTTCAGAGAGTGCCTAAATTATCCAATCTATTCTCTTGGATTCAATAAATTTTGCTCTTCTGATTCCATGTCTACTTACTTCCATTGCCATACTGTAGTCAGTACATCATAAATAAATATTTTATTATTGGAAAAATGTTAGATTGATTACTATACACAGTACTCTCAGCTTAACATCATTTCTTTAACTTTAGATACTGTTCTTGATTAAATTGTGTCCCACCTCCCTAAAAAATGTGTTGTGAATCATAACCTCTGTATGTGTTGTTATAATGACATTAGGAGTGGATTGTCTTTGTTGTGATAATGAGATAGAAATAGTGTAGGGCATATCTTGAATCACACCCTTTTGAGATATTAAAAAGATTAATTTCAAGCTATTGAACAGAGGTGGAGAAAGAGGGATTACAAGCCACATAAAGATTGTCCAGAAATAGAAGCTCAGAAGACACAAGTACTTTCTCTCAGAGCCAAAAGAGAGAGAGAAAGCCTTTACCTAGAGTCAGTGGCTTGAATTCAAATTTTTATGCTGCTAACCTGTGAGAAAACAAATTTCTGTTTATTAAATCCATCTACAAAAAAGGCCAGGGGGACTGGGGCAGAGCGAGGAGTCGTCAGCAGAGATCCAGGTAAGGGGAGGTGGGAGAAGTTACAAACAGCTAAGGAAGACAAACTTGTCTGTCGGTTTATCCTACTGTGGTGATGTGTTGCTATGAGTCTTGAGGCTCTGCCACTGGTGTTTCAAACCTAGCGGTGTGCACATGTTGCACAGTTTTCAGTGCAGCTTGCAGAGTGAGACAGAATAGGAAAAAGGAAGAGGTCATCCACTTCTCAAAGAATAAGGCTGAGAAAACCTTATGAATAGCAGAAAAACATTGTCTGATACATTACTGTGCAACTTTAGGAATACCCCAGAAACATTGTCCAATAAACAGCAGGTGGATGAGCCACTTAGGTTGGAAGGCTCTCAAAATGACTGGGAAAGAGCTGCATCATCAGAGTAAAAACAGCCTTACTAACATGCAAAAGGTAAAGCTTTGGAGACTTCCTTTTGCTGACATGGCATGACTCGAATTGAGGAGAAACAACTGCAAACATCAATTAATAATTGGAATAAGGGATGTACAAAATATGGATCTAGGAAAGTTGGAAGTTGTAAAAAATGATATGGAATGCTTAAAGATTGATATCTTAGGAATTAGTGAGCTGAAATGGATTGGGCCATTTTGAATCAGACAACCATATGATCTACTATGCCAGGAATGACAATTTGAAGAGGATTGGCGAGGCATTCATCATCAGAAAGGATGTTTCAAGATCTATCCTGAAGTACAATGCTGTCAGTGATAGGATAATATCCTTACACCTACAATGAAGACCCATTAATATGACTATTATTCAAATTTATGGAAAAATTACCAAAGCCAAAGATGATGAAATTGAAGATTTGTATCAACTTCTGTAGTCTGAAATTGGCCAAACATGCAATCAGGATCACTGGTGACTGGAATGCAAAAGTTGGAAATAAAGAAGAATCACAGGTAGTTGGTAAATTTGGCCTTGGTGACAGAAGTAATGCTGGGGATCACATGATAGAATTTTCCATGATGAACTACTTATTCATTGCAAATACCTTTTTTCAACAATACAGATGGTGGCTATATACATGAACTTTCCCAGATGGAGTACACAGGAATCAGATGGATTAAATCTGTGGCAAAAGGTGATGGAAAACCTCAATATCTTCAGCCAAAACCAGACCAGGAGCTGATTGTGGACCAGACCATAAACTGCTCCTATGCAAGTTCAACTTGAAGTTGAACACAATTAAAACAAGTCCACAAGAGCCTAAATATGACCTGAAATATATCTGTCCTGAATTTTAAGACCATCTAAAGAATAGATTTGTTGCATTGAACACTAATGACCGAAAACCAGACGAATTGTGGGATAATATCAAGAATACTATCCGTGAAGAAAGCAAGAGGTCACTAAAAAGACGAGAAAAGAAGAGAAGATCAAAATGGATGACAGAAGAAACTCTGACCTGCCCTTGTGTGGAGAGTAGCTAAAGCAAATGGAATAAATGACAAGATAAAAGAGCTGAACAGAAGATTTCAAAGAGCAGCTCAAGCAGACAAAGCCAATTACTATAATGAAATGTGCAAAGACTTGTAGTTAGAAAACCAAAAGGGAAGAACATGCTTGGCATTTCCCAAACTGAAAGAACTGAGGAAAAAATTAAGCCTTGAGTTGCAATATTGAAAGATTATATGGGCAAAATATTGAATGATCAGGAAACATCAAAAGGAGATGGAAGGAATACACAGATTCACTGTACTAAAAAGAGTTGGTCAATCGTCATCCATTTCAGGAGGTAGAATATGATCAAGAGCCAATGGTACTTCAGGATGAAATCAAAGGTTCAATGAAGGAATTGGCAAAGAACAAAGCTCCAGGAATTGATGGAATACATATTGATATATTTCAGCAAACAGATGCCCCACTTTAGGCACTCATTCTGTTATGCCAAGAGATTTGGAAAACAGATACCTGGCCAACTTAATTGAAGAGATTCATATTTGTACCACTCCAAAAAAAAGGTGATCCCACAGAATGCGGAAATTATCAAAAAATATCATTAATATCACACACAAGTAAGATCTTACCAAAGATAATTCAAAAACGGTTGCAGCAATAAATTGACAGAGAACTTCCAGTGGTGCAAGCTGGATTCAGAAGAGGACTTGGAACAAGGGATATCATAGCTGCTGCCAGATGATCTTGGCTCAAGGCAAAGAATACCAGAAAGATGTTTACTTGTGTTTTATTGACTATTCAAGGGTGTTTGATTTTGTGGATCATAACAAATTGTGGATAACATTTTGAAGAATGGGAGTTCCAGAACACTTAATTGTACTCCTTAGGAACCTGTACATAGACCGGGAGATTGTCATTCAAATAGAACAGTGGGACACTGCATGGTTTAAAATCAGGAAGGGAATGTGTCAGTGTTGTATCATTTCACCATACTTATTCAATCTGGATGCTGAGCAAATAATCTGAGAAGCTGAACTGTATGAAGAAGAATGTAGCATCAAGAATGGAGAAAGATCCATTAACAATCTGCAATATGCTGATGTCAAAACTTTGCTTTCTGAAAGTGAGGATGATTCGAGGCACATACTGATGAAGTTTGAATAATATAGTCTGCAGTATGGATTACATCTCAACATAAAGAAAACAAAAATTTTCACACCTGGACTAATAAGCAGCATCAGGATAAATGGAGAAAAGATTGAGGTTGTCTAATAATAAACCTTGCTTGGTTGTGCAATCAATGCCAATAGAAGCAGCAGTCAGGACATTAGACTATTATAGTAATGGGCAAGTTGGCTGCAAAGGACCTCTTTCAAGTGGTGAGAAGTAAAGATGTCTCCTTGAGGACTAAAGTGCACCTGACACAGGCCATGATATTTTCAATTGCCTCATGTACATGTGAGAGCTGGACAATGAATAAGAAAGACTGAAGAAGAGTTGATGCTTTTGACTTGTGGTGCTGGTGAAGAATGCTGAAATTACCATGGACTGCTAAAAGAACTAACAAATCTGCCCTGGAGGAAGGGCAGCTGAAATGCTCCTTGGAAGTCAGAATGACCAGACTTCCTCTCACCTACTTTGGTAATGTTGTCAGAAGGGACCATTCCCTGTAGAAGGATCTCATTCTTGGTAAGGTGGAGGATCGAGGAAAGAAGGGAAGGTCCTCAACAAGAAGGATTGACATGGTGGTTGCCACAATGGCCTCAAATATAGAAAGGATCATGGAGCTGGTGTAGTATCAGGTGGTGTTTCAATCTGTTGTGCTTTGGATCGCTATGAGTCGGAAATAACTCAGTGGCACCTGACAACAACAACAACAATGCCATCTACTCATGGCATTTCTTGTATAGCACCACTAGATAGCTAAAACACATATGCTATTTGATGACAAGAAATTGTTCTACATAAAATGTGTCATTGGACTTTGAAATAGAGCATCTCCTGAGTTCTCTTGTACAATGCACACCACTTTCCATCACTACAATAATATTTTCATTTTCTCCAATGATATAAAATTATAGTATTTCCACCGATTAAACATATATTATTGTCATATATAATATGATATAATTATATATGATATATATATGATACATTATATATGATATAACTATATATGATATAATATCACATATCATGTATAATATCTGAACCCTTCACAGAAGCATTAATTTATGCAAACATGCTGCTTAGGAGGACAAGTACCATATTTTTATGCAAATAACATGCACCTTCTACATTTGTTTTCTTATTACACCCTCCCTCACAGGAGGTATTTTTGCAAATATAGTTTGCTAATTTAATTTTTTTCTTTACAAATACCTATTTTAAGGAATTGTCATAGTAGTGCTTATGAAAATCCTTCATGGGGACAGAGTGGTTGGTAAATAAATATAGAAGGTGCACATTATTTGCATAAAATACATGTTTTTAAAAATATCTAAATATTTTAAATATTTGCATACTATTTAAGATCCATTGCTTTCTACACACCACTCGTCTGTCAATTTGTCATACTGTGGTGGCTTGCATGTTGCTGTGAGGTTTCAGGCTATGCCACTGGTATTTCAAATACCAGCAGGGTCACCATGGTGGACAGGTTTCAGAGGAGCTTCCAGACAAAGATAGAATGGGAAGAAGAAAGGGACCATCCACTTCTCAAAGAATTGGTCAGTGAAAACCTCATGAATAGCAGTGAAACACTGCCTGATATGTTACTGGAAAACATCATGAGTAGCCTTGAAACACTGTCTGATATAGTACCAGAAAATGTGCCCCTCAGATTCTAAGGCACTCAAAATAGGACGGAAGAAAAGTTTCCTTCTCAGAGTAGAGTGAACCTTAATGAAGTAAATAGAGTAAAACTTTTGGGACTTACATTTGCTGATGTGACATGACTCAAAACCAGAAGAAACAGCTGCAAACATTCATTAGTAATTTGAAAGTGGAACATATGAAGTACAAAACTCGGAAAATTGGAAGCTGTCAAAAATGAAATTGAATGTATAAAAATTGCTATCCTAGGCATTAGTGAGCTCAAGTGAACTGGTTTTGGTCATTGTGAATCAGACAATCATGTGATCTACTATGGTGGGAATGACAAATTTAAGAGGCATGGCATGACATTCATCATCACAAAGAATGTTTAAGATCTGCCCTGAAATACAAAGTTTTCAGTGATAAGATAATATCCATATACCTCCAAGGAAGATCAGTTGATTCTATTCAAATTTATGCACCAAACCCCAAAGACAAAGATGAGGAAATTGAAGATTTTTACCAATTTCTGCAGTCTGAAATTGACCAAACATGCAATCAAGACATATTGGTTATTACTGGTAATTGGAATGCAAAAGTTGGAAACAAAGAGAATCACAGGTAGTTGGAAAATATGGCCTTGGTGATGGAAATGATGCTGTAGATCACATGACAGAATTTTGCAAGCCCACTGACCTATTCATTGCAAATACCTTTTTCAACAACACAGATGGTGGTTATACACATGGATTCCAGATGGCTTATGCAGGAAACAGCTCGACTATATTTGTGGAAAGAAACAATGGAGAAGTTCAATATCTTCAGCCAAAACAAGGTCAGGAGGGAACTGTGTAACAGATCATCAACTGCTCATATACAAGTTCAAGTTAAAGCTGAGCAAAGTTAAAACAAGTTCACAAGAGCCAAAATATGACATTGATTATATCCCTTTTGAATTTAGAGACCTTCTAATAGATTTGATCCATTGAACACCAATGACTGTAAACTTGAGAAACTGTATAATGACATCAAGAATATCATGCACGAAGAAAGCAAAAGGTCATTAAAAAGACAGGTAAGGAAGAAAAGACCAACATGAATGTCAAAAGAGACTCTGAAACTTGTTTTTGAGTGGAGAGTAATAAAGCAAATGGGAGAAAGGACAAGGTAAAAGAGCTGAACAAAAGACTTCAAAGAGCAGCTTGAGAGGATAAATCCAATTATTATAATGAAATGTGCAAAGACCTGGAGTTAGAAAACCAAAAGGGAAGAAGACACTCAGCATTTCTCAAACTGAAAGAACTGAAGAAAAAGTTTAAGCCTCGAGTTGCAGTATTGAAAATTTCTAATGGCAAAATATTGAATGATGCAGGAAACATCAAAGGAAGATGGAAGGAGTATACAAAGTCACTGTACTAAAGAGTTTTGGTCAATGTTCTTCCTTTTCAGGAGGTGGCATATGTTCCAGAAGCAATGGTATTGAAGGAAGAAGTCGAAGTTGCCCTGAAGGAATTGGTGAAAAACTAGGCCCCAGCAATTGTCAGCATACCCACTGAGATGTTCCAATGAATGGATGTAGTACTAGAGAGATTTAATCATTTATGCCAAAAAATTTGTAAGACAACTACCTGTCCAATTGACTGAAAGAGATCCATATTTGTACCCATTCCAAAGAAAAAGATTCAACAGAATGTGGAAATTATCAAACAATATCATTAATATCTCAAGTAAGATTTTGCTGAAGATTATTAAAAGAAAAAAACAATTGTAGCCGTATGTTGAAGGGGGATTCCAGAAATGTAAGCTGGATTCAGAAGAGGACATAGAATGGGGGATATCATTGCTGTTTCAAATTGATCTTAATTGAAAGCAAAGAATACCAGAAAGATGTTTACTTGTGTTTTACTGACTGTGCAAAAGCATTTGATTGTGGGGATCATAACAAATTGTGAATAACATCGAGAAGAATGAATATTCCAGAACACTTAACTGTGCTCACATGGAACCTGCACATAGACCAGGAGGCTGTTCAAACAGAAAAAGGGGATACTGCATGGTTTAAACCAAGAACGATTTATATCAGGGTTGTAGTCTTTTACCATACTAATTCAAACTGTATGCTGAGGAAATAATCCATGAAGCTGGACTATAAGAAGAACAATGTAGCATCAAGATTGGAGGAAGACCTGTTAACAACTTATGATATGCAGACTATACAACTTTGATTGATGAAAGTGAAAAGGGCTTATAGCACTTGCTGATGAAGATCAAAGACTACAATCTGCAGTATGGGTTACACTTCAACATAAGAAAACAAAAATCCTCAAAACTAGGCCAATAAGCAGCATCATGATAAGTGGAGAAAAGATTGAAGTTGTCAAAGATTTCATATTTCTTGGATCCACAATCAATACCCATGGAAGCAGCCGTCAAGGAATCAGATGTTGTATTGCACTAGGCAAATTTGCTTTAAAAGACCTCTAAAGTTCTGAAGAGCAAAGATGTCTCTATGAAGACTAAGACATGTCTAACCCACACCACAGTATTTCCAACAGCTTCATATTCGTTTGAAAGCTGGACAATGAATAAGGAAGATAGATGAAGAGTTGAGCTTTTTGTGTTGTGATGTTTGAGAAGAATACTGAAACTGCCATGGACTCCTAGAACTAGCAGGCTTGTCCTGAAAGAAGCACAGTCATTGTGTTCCTCGGAAATGAGAATGGTCAGAATTTGTCTCATCTACGTTGGTCATGTTTTCAGAAGAAACTATTCCCTAGAGAATGAGGTCATGCTTGGTTAAGTGGTGGACTAACAAAAAAGTGGAAGCTCCTCAATGAGATGGACTGACACAGTGGCTGCAACGATGGGCTCAGGTATAGCAAGGACTGTGAGGATGGCAGTGTTTCATTCTGTTGTACATGGAGTCTCTATGAGTCAGAGTGAACTCAATGGCACCTAATAGCAACAACAACATACAACATGAAAACTCAATTTATTTATCTTTGGCTTAGTTGTTTTAAATTCTAGGCAACAAGTTATATCATCTTCATACATTTATGAATATCATCATTAAAACTAAAAATTTTTCTTTGTTTTTATTAAGGATCACCAAGACAATTTTCATTCACAGCAAACTCTTGTGACAGAATCAAATTTCTCTGTAGTCTTTTTGAGGCTGGAATCTGTATTGTAGCAGATCACAAGGTCACTGTCCTATGGATCTCTTAGGTGGGCTTGAATCGCCAACTATTCAGTTAGCAGCTGAGTATTTAACTGTTGTGCTACCAAGGTTAATCATAATTCTTATTTCATATTTAAGAAAATTATATATTATGTAACATCTAATTCACATTTAAGTCTATTTAATTGCCATACCTTTTAAGCAGAATATCTTTACATACACTAAATAAGGTAGGAATTTCACTCCTTTCTTTATTCTCTTCTTCCATTTTCCCCCTCCCAATATCTAGCATCTATACCTTTGCTCACAATAATTAAGTTTTCTGTACTTTGTCTATAGTTAGTTTGCCCATGAAAACTGAAGCCTAATTAACAGTGAAAGAGCAGTGGACTTAGACAAATTAAAGACTTGACCCTAACTCCTGTCTTAGATCCTCTCAGAAGAAGGAAACTATCAGAATACAGGTGGAGTCTGAGAGCATGAGGAAGTGCTATTGGGGTGTCCTGGGAAGAAAGAATATACTAATAGGATTGGGCAGAGGAAATAATTAAATAGCCTTGCATTTACAATAAAAAAAAAAGAACTTAGTTGTTCCCATGGGATGCTAGAGCTCAGTTGATCCTTCAGAGGTTACCTGAATTGATGCAGGAGGATCATGCTTTTGTACCCCTACTTGTACAAATTATTGCATGCTTGTTACAGCATAGAGAGAGTGTGAACTTGGGGCTTGGATGCATCATTCAGATGTGGGGAATTCTAGGACAGCAAAATAAACTGAGAACCCTCAGTGGCTGACATTGTGGACGGTTCTGAGGCATTAATACCTGAAGGGGAGGTGTCCTCTACAAATCATTCCCACTCTGATACAAACGCTAACCTATCTGCATGTCCAAATTTAAAAATCTTCTGGGAAATATAAGTGGTCATGTTCAAGTTAATCCTTTTGCCTCAATGGCAGTTGGGGCAAAAAACTGATGTGGGATTTCCCTTCTTTGGGCTAGACAAAATATCGAGAGTCTATTATCATAGTGTGCTCATTTAGAAAATCTCAAAGGTGAAACTTCTAAGAAAAATGTGACCTCCAGAGCTCTGGAGAGTCTTCTGAGAATGGTTAAAATGTTCCTGGCCTTCCTGATTCTAGGTAAACAGTCCATTTTTGGAGAAAAATTTTAGCTTTTCATTTGCAGAATTGCAGCTGTTGTTAACTGAGAGAACAGCCCAATGGGCCAAGATAGTAGCTAAAAGAAAAAAAGAAAGTCAGAACAAGTGGAATCCATGACCTATTTAGTAAATATGCCAGTGGAGACTGACAATTGGAACAGAAAATATTTAATTACAACAATTAAGGAAATTCAAATGATGCAGGCATACTCATATATAGCATCCATACATCCGCACACGAACTCCTATTGAGCAAGAAAAAAATGTATATATGAGGTGTGGATAACAACAAATTTATCTTTTGAGTCACAAATTAGTGTCCTCGAAGATGAATTGAAAAAAATATCATGAAATACAGAGAGATAATACGAATAGATGGAAATCATACAGAATGAAAATAGTAGATCAATTTTAAAGAAGAAAATGAACATAGAGTATAAACAAAAAATAAATAAAGTAGGTCTGAATCTATTGAAAGTTCTCATCAAAATCCAGATTGCATTATGAGATTGGAGACACTATTAAATTCAGATATTGATTTGTATGCATGCATTGAAATGTATGTCCTTCCGTGCTTGCAAATGATTATAAGAGTAGGAGAACATATGCATGCTGATACACCACATGTCTGGAAGTTTGATGCCCCTTAGTAGCTTGTGTGTTGCTATGATGCTGGAAGTTTTGTCAGCAGTATTTCAAATACATGCAGAGTCACTAATAGTGGACAGGTTTCTGTGAAACTTTCAGACTAAGGAAGATAGGAAGGAGGACCTAGCAACCTACTTTCCCAGAGATCTTACTAATATCAGTGGAACACTATCTCACATATTGCCAGAAGATGAGACCCTCCAGTTAGAAGACACTCAAAATATGACTAGTGAAGAGCTGCCTCCTGAAAGCTGAATTGACATTACTGATGTGAATGGAGTATAAGTTTCTCAGCCTTGATTTGCTGATGTGATATGATGTAAAATGAGAAGCAATAGCTGCAAACTTCCATTAATAATCATAATGGAATGTACAAAGTATGAACATAGGAAAATCGGAAGCTATTAAACATGAAATGGGATGGTAGAAGATCGATATCCTAGACATTGTTGTTGTTGTTGTTATGTGCCGTCGAGTCAGCCCTGACTCATAGCGACCTCTCCTTGGGTTTCCGAGGCAGTATCACTACGGAAGTAGGATTGCCCAACCTTCCTTCCGAGGAGTGGCTGGTGGGTTTGAACCTCCA
>NW_006921663.1:8546622-8561369 GCF_000298275.1 Orycteropus afer afer
AAAAAAAAAAAAAAAGTGTATTTCAAAATTTACCCTGAAGTACAACACTGTCAGAGATAGAATGATACTCATAAATCTACAAGGACTAAATAATATGACCATTATTCAAATTCATGCACCTACCACTAATGCCAAAGATGAGGAAATTAAAGATTTTTTACCAACTTCTATATGATGAAATTGATCTAAAATAAACAACATACATTGATAATTACTGGTGATCAGAAGGTGAAAATAGAAAGAGGAGAAAGATCAGCAGTTGGAAAATATGGCCTTGATGATAAAACTATGCAGGAGATAGCATGATAGAATTTTACAAGACCAACTTATTAATTGCAAATATATTTAAAAAAAACACAAACAGTGTTCACACATGAGGACTTCATATGATGGAATGCACAGGATTCAGATGAGGTACATCTGTGGAAAGAGATGATGGGCAAGGCCAGGGGCTAACTGTGGAACAGATTGTCAATTGCTAATATGCAAGTTCAACTTGAAGCTGAAGAAAATTAAAAGTCCACAAGAGCCAAAGTAAAACTATGAGAATATGCAACCTGAATTTGGAGGTCATCTCAAGAGTAGATATGATTCACTGAACACTAATGACCAGAGACCAACATATATATAAAGATTAAAAGACAGGAAAGAAAGAAAAGACCAAAGCAGATGACAGAAGAATTCTGAAACTTGCTCTTGAATGTAGAAGAGCTAATATGAATGGAAGAACTGAAGAAATAAAGGAGGTAAACATATTTCAAAGAGCAGCTTGACAAGCCAAAGTCAAGTATTATAATGAAATGTGCAAAGACCTGGAATTATTAAACTAAAAGCAAAACACACCCTTGGCATTTCTTAAGCTGAAAGAACAGAAGAAAACTTGCAAGAAGGCTCTAGTTACAATATGGAAGGATTCTGTAGACAAAATATTGAAAGATGCAGGAAATTTCAAAAGAAGATAGAAGGAATACAGAGTCACTCTACCAAAAATAATCAATGTTCAAAAATTTCAGGAAGTAGCATAAGATGAAGAACCAGAGGTACTGAAGGAAAATGTCCAAGTTTCACTAAAGACTTTGGTGAAAAGCAAGATTCCAGTAATTGATGGAATATCAGTCGTGATATCAAATGGGGGCATGTCTTCGTACTCATTCCTCTATGCAAAAAAATGTGGAAGATGCTACCTGGCCAACCAACTGGAAGAGATTCATATTCATACCTATTCCAAATAAAGGTGATCCAACACAATATGGACATTATTGAACATTATTATTAATATCACATGCAAGTAAAATTTTGCTGATCTACACCCAAATGTTAGAAATTCAATTCAAATTCAGAAAAGGGGGAGAAATAGGGATATCATTGCAGATGTTAGAGGGAATTTGACTGAAAACAGAGAATAAAACAAAAATGTTTATCTGTTTTATCGACCATGAAAAAGCATGTGACTGGCAGTTCTAACACACCAGCACTCTTGGAAAGGAAGAATGGGCTCTCTACTTCCATAGAGATATTACATCAGAAGCTCAAAGAGGGGTTTCTGTGAGTTGAAATCAACTTGATGGCAGTGATTTTGTTTTTTAGTTTGGCGTATATCATAACAAAGTATAGATATTATGGAAATTGCAGATCACTTTCTGCAATTATTCTGAAGAATCTGTACATAAAGAAAGAGACACTTTTTTTCTTTTAATTTTTACTGTGATTTGGGTGAAATTTTACAAAGCAAATTCATTTTGCACAGAACAGTTCATACATATTTTGTTTCATAACATTGATTGCATTCCACACAATCTAACAATTCTCTTCCCACTTTCTGCCCATAGTTACCTCTTCCCTGTGTCTTTATTTCCTATAAATTTCTGCCCCCTGTTTTACCTTTCTGTGCAAATACTACCTTTCTCTTTTACTATGATTGATCATTCTAAGGAGTGTATCGAACCGGTGTAGGTGTTCAGCCTATATGCCTATCTATTTCCTGACTGGAAGCCATGGGAGTGAGTTCAATTCCAGGCCTGACAGGTAACTAGGGTCCATAGTCTCTGGGGTCTCATAGGCTATATTGGCCCAGTAAACCTCGTCTTTGTTATGATTTTGAGTTTTGTTCCAGATTGTTCTCCCACACTATATGATCCATTTCCAAGTGGTTGATAGTGATAGCCAGGCACTATCTATTTCTTCTGGTCTCATGGTCATATTGGCTCCAGTTTGCATGGTTCATCAGGTCCATTGGATTAATTGTTTCCATGTTCCTTTGGTTTCCTTCAAGGACCTCTCATGACACAGTAGATAAGGCATCTAGCTGCTAACCATAAGGTCAGTGGTTCAAACCCACCAGCCACTCTGTGGAAGGAAGATGGGACAATCAGCTTCTGTAAAGATTTATAGCCTCAGAAACTCAATGAGGTTGCTATAAACCAGGATCAACTTGATGTCAGTGAGTTTTTGTTTGTTTTGTTTTCTTCATCGTTCTTTGCTCTGGATGAGGAGAGACAAATTGTTGCTTCCATATGGCTTCTTGAAAGCTTTTAAGACCTCAGTAATTACTCAACAAAGTAGGATGTATAACACTGTGATAGTTAAGTTTGTGAGTCAAGTTGGCTAAGCCTGGTTGAGTGGTTGGATAGTTGGATGCAGTTATTCCCCATGGTAAGATTAGTAATTAATTCCATGGTGGAATCTATTGGAGAAGCTGAGCAGAGGCTTTAGGGATGTGGTCTGCTTCCCTTATATAAGAAGGAGCTTTGGGAATGGTCCCTAGCTTATGGCATGCTTGAACCCTGTAAGTAGTGTGTCATTGTTCAGCAGCCTACCATGCTCTGCCAACCTTGGACTCTTAATGGACTTGAATTAATGGCCTGCTGTGTGGTTTAGTAACATTTTGGCTGTGCCTTTTTACTTGTCAATCTTGGGCTTGTCAGTCTCAGCAGCCAGTAGCTATCTTCATAAAGAAAACCTCTAGCTCCAGGTAGCTGGGAGCAGGAGGAAGAGCTGAAACCTAAGGTTGAGGGGCTATACCCAGCCCCCAAAGCCTGGCACTTTGAACTAGGCCTTAAAGTCTCCAAATTGTAAAAAAATAAACTCCTGTTTGTTCAAGCATCCCATTTGTGGTATATTCCTGTCAGAGTGGCACTAGGTAACCACGACAAACAAGTTTTTGTGTAGTATGTTATAAGAGGCACACTTTCAAGCAGAAAAACAGAGCAAGCAGCAGCAGCAGGGATCCAAGTAATGGGAGGGACCCAGAGAGGCAGGAAAGTGGAGGAAAGGAAAGCCAAGCCAGGTGGATGACATAGAGTGAGCAGCAGTGGCAGGGATCTATGTAGGGGGAAGGCAGAGAGGTTTTGAACAATTGACAGAGACAAACTTGTCTGTCAGTTTTAGACCTGTGGTGGCTTGCATGTTCCCGTGAGGCTTGAGGCTGTCCCATAGGTGTTTCAAACACCATCAGGGCTGCACATCATGCACAGGTTTCAGTGAGGCTTATAGACTGAGACACACTAGGAAGAAGGAAGAGGCCATCCACTTCTCAAAGAATTGGCCAGGGAAAAACTTAGGAATAGCAGAGAAACATTACTGCACAACTCTATGAATAGCCCGGGAACATTATCTGTTATAGTGCAGTAGGACAAGCCCCTTAGGTAAGAAAGCTTTCAAAATACAACTGGGAAACAGCTGCATCATCAGAGTAGGATCATTCTTACTCATATGGATAAAGTAAAGCTTTTGAGACCTCCATTTGCTGACACGGTATGACTCAAATTGAGGAGAAACAGCTGCAAACATCAATTATTAATTGTTGCTGTTGTTATGTGCCATCGATTGGACCCGACTTGGACCCAACTCATAGTGACCCCTCCTTGGGTTTCTGAGGCAGTATCACTACGGAAGTAGATTGCCCCATCTTCCTTCCGAGGAGTATGGAATGTATGAAGTGTGAATCTTGGAAAATTGGAAGTTGTCAAAAATGAAATGGAACTCATAAAGATTGATAGCTTAGGCATTAATAAGCTGAAATGGACTGGTTTCAGCCATTTTACATCATACAACTATATGATCTTCTATGGGAAAGGCAATTTGAAAAGGAATGGCATGGCATTCATCATCACAAAGGATGGTTCAACATCTTTCCTGAAGTACAATGCAGTCAGTAATAGGATAATATCCATACTCCAACAAAGAAGACCTGCTAATAGTAATATTATTCAAATTTATGCATCAATCACCAAAGCCAAAGATGAGGAAATTGAAGATTTTTATCAACTTCTGCAGTGTGAAATTGACCAAATGCACAAACAAGATGTGCTAATTGTAACTGTTAAGTGGAACGGGAAAGTTGGAAACAAAAAATAATCACCAGTAGTTGGAAAAGTTGGCCTTGGTGACAGAAATAACACCGGCAATGGCATGAATTTTGCAAGATCAACTACTTACCTTTTTTCAACAACACAAAAGGAAGCTATACACGTAGATTTTGCCAGATCGAATACACAAGAATCAGATTGACTACATCTATGGCAAGAGGTGATGGAAAAGTTCAATATCTTCAGCCAAAATAATCCAGGAGCTGATTGTGGAACACCCAATCAACTGTTCACATGCAAGTTCAACTTGAAGTTGAAGAAAATTAAGACAAGTGCATGAGAGTCAAAATATTATCTTGAATATATCGCTCCTGGATTTAGAGAGCATCTTAAGAACAAACATGATGCTTTGAACACAAATGACCAAAAGCCAGAAGAATTGTGGAATGACATCAAAACATCATCCATGAACAAAGCAAGAGGTTGTTAAAAAGATAAAAAAGGAAGAAAAGACCAAAATGTATGTTGGAAGAGACTCTGAAACTTTCCCTTGAGTGGAGAGTATCTAAAGCAAATGGAAGAAATGATAAGATAAAAGAGCTAAACAGAAGATTTCAAAGAGCAGCTAGAGCAGACAAAGCCAATTATTATATTGAAATGTGCAAAAACCTGAACTTAGAAAACCAAAGAGTAGACTCTCATTATTTCTCAGGCTGAAAGAACTGAGTAAATAATTTCAGCCTCGAGTTGCAATATTGAAAGTTTCTATGGGCAAAATATTGAATGATGCAGGAAAAATCAAAAGAAGATGGAAGGAATACACAGAATCACTGTACCAAAAAGAACTGGTTGATCTTCATCCATTTCAGGAAGGGGCATATGATCAAGACCCAATGGTATTGAAAGAAAAAGTTGAATCTGCACTGAAGGAATTGGTGAAGAACAAGATTCTAGGAATTGACAGAATATCCATTGATATATTTCAACAAACCGATGCCACACTGGAGGCACTCACTCAGTTATGCCAAGAGACTTGGAAGACAGCTACCTGACCAATTGACTGGAAGAGATCCATATTTGTACTCATTCCAATGAAAGGTGATCTCAAAGAATGTGGAAATAACTGAACAATATCATTAATATCACATGTAAGTAAAATCTTACTGAAGAAAATTCAAAAATAGTTGTGCCAGTATATTGACAGAGAACTCTCAGAAGTGTTGAAGCACTTCCTGATGAAGACTGAAGACTACAGTCTGTAGTATGGATTACATCTCAATATAAAGAAAACAAAAATCTTCACAACTGGACCTATAAGCAGCATCACAATAAATGGAGAAAAGATTGAAATTGTCAAAGATTTCACATTACTTGATTCTACAATTGACACCAATGGAAGCAGTAGTCAGGACATCAGATGATGTGTAGCACTGGGCAAATTTGCTGCAAAGGACCTCTTTCAATTGCTGAGGAGCAAAGACGTCTTCTTGAGGGCTAAGTTTCACTGACACAAGCTATCGTATTTTCAACTGCCTCATAGTTATGTGAGAGCTGGACAATAAATAAGGAGACTGAAGAAGAATTGATGCTTTTGAGCTATGGTGTTGGTGAAAAATGCTGAAAGTACCGTGGACTGTTAAAGGAACTAACAGGTCTGTCCTGGAGTAAGTGCAGCTGAAATGTTCCTTGGAGGCGAGAAGGGCCAGACTTCTTCTCACATTCTTTGGTCATGTTGTCAGAAGGGACCATTCCCTGGAGAAGGACGTCATGCTTGGTAATGTGGAGAGTCGACGAAAGAGGGAAAGGCCCTCAATGAGATGGATTTACATGGTGGCAGAGGTGATGGGCTCAAGCATAGCAAGGATCATGGAGCTGGCCCAGGACCAGACAATGTTTTGTTTTGCTGTGCATAGAGTCACTATGAGTCAGAGACGACTTGATGGCACATAACAACAACAACAAAACAGACTAGTACCAGGCTAATCATCTCATTTAAAAGTAATATTCACCAACATTAATTACCCTTATTGTGCAGAAATCATACCAGTTAATTCACTTATTCTCCTTAATGATTTTCTAAAATACCTTTTATTATCTCTTTTAGCCTCCGCTTTCTCCAGCTCATCATCCCTCCCATCAGTTCCTTACTTTATTTCCTAATTCATAAAGAAATTAATAGAAATCATAAAGTAATTTATCAAATTTGTTCTATCATGTCTTCCCATATGAGTAACATCTATTCCCAAATACACTATTTTTTCTTCTGTTACTCCAGAGGAACATATTTAATTTTGCCAAGCTTCCAGTTTTAAATTGAATGTCATATTCTTATTCTCATAAAAAGATATATTCAGACAATTTTCTCTTTTACATTATCTAGTTTCTTTCTATACTGGAATATTTTCATAAGTTTGCAAATATGCTATTAATTTCCCCAACAAACAGAAAATAAAAAAGGACAAAATTCCTCTTGATCCTAATTAATTGTACAGTATTTTACATTTTAAATTTATCTTTCTAACAGAGCACTGTAATAGCATAGTTTGTATTTGCTATCTCTAAGCATTGTCTTGTGTTTTCACTTAAACCTATTCCTAGCAAGCTTTTGCATAACCACTCTAATTGACCAATTTCAGCCAGAAATGTTTCCCATCCTACTGTAAATTTTTTGTTCTCAGAATCAGTCTATATCCCCACTCCCGAATCTGGAGTGGTACCATAATAAATCCTAAAGCATTTACTATTAGCTTGTCAGTAGACAGTGGTAGAAGGCTGTAAAGATAATAAATAAAATGTTGCTGGAGACTCAAAGAACAGGGAAGAAAAATATATCTAAAAATATAAAGTTAATATTATGTTTATAAGTATATAACATTAGTTTTCACTCTTCAAGTTAATTGTTCCTGACTGTGGCCTTCAAAAAGTAAAACACAGCAATTATCTGTCTCCCACAGCAAAGTAATCTTAAGCAGACATTTCAAGAACTGTTTTATGGAAAGCTCCTCATCTCTGACCAACTATTCTTTCTTCCTGAATAGACTAGGAGGAATGGCCCTGTCTACATTCAGAGCTATCTAGACCCTTCCCCACAAGTAATCTGAACTGCAGCGGATTATGTGAAAATTGTCATAGCCCAGTTCTTTGATTGGGAGTGGGATAGAAATGAAACATAGGTTGTAAAGTAAAATGAAAGAAAGAACTTGGTTTAAGGTGTAAATAATGAGCACTAATTTGATACCTTAAAACAACACATAGCATCAATACATCTGAATATTTAAAACCAGTGACTGTCCTTAGGAATGCCTGGAAGTTTTGAGTAGATATGGAGAGTTGAACAGGATCTGGTATGCATTGATGGTAAGCTCCATGGGGATCACCAGTGTCTTATATATCTTTGCATTACCGATATCCAATAGATAATCCTTCCATATTATAGAGACTCAATAAATATGTGTTGAATTAGGAAAAAAGGAAATATGTTAAAAGTTGTTGGTCCTTAGGCACAAAACACCAATGAAGTGGGAATCTTCAGTGTATTTGGAAAATAGTAATGTTTATTGGCTGTAGTCTAGAGTGGTGATCATGAGGATCAAGGGATCAATGGTGAAAGAGAATAAAATCTTCCTATAAAATTCAAATCTTATCAGTGCATAGCTTAATCAATAGAAGACAAAGCACTATATAAAAACATTCAGGAAATAATCATTTTCAAGTGAGAATGTCATCTCTGCAGTAGAGAGTGCATATTTAGAGAATTGACAGGCTTTTAGGCATTTTTAAAACACTACATAAATAATCTTATTTTAAGACTGTGAATAGAGCCATATTTTCCTTATAAAAATAATATAGATGCTAGTTTACTTTATAGGATCTCTGGTGGCGTAGTGCTAAGAAATTTGACTGATAACCAGAAACCTGGTGGTACAAACTCACCAGCCACTCCTCAGAAGGAAAGTTGAGCAATCTACTTCTGTAGTGATCCCACCTCAGAAAATCAAGGAGGGGTCACGATGAGTTGGGTCCGACTCGACGACAGTGAGTTTGTTTTTTTAATTTTGGGTTTTTATAAGCACTTTGTTTTAATTTGTTTGCTTTCTTAGAATCATTCTTAGAAATAAAATAATTGATTTTTTTTCTGGGTTCCTTGTTAAGAAATATAACAAATTATTTTGAGTATATTGTATAAATGATCTGAACACGTCAACCAAGACATAATATAATTTCTAGTTCCAGTTAGAAAAGAAAATAATAATAAACTCAGATTGCATCTTTCAGAAATATCCACTGTCTATTGATCAAAAGAAAGTTTCTTTTTCATTATTGGATGCCAACTCACTGAGGAAGAAAGAAGTTTTGGAAGTATGTGACACAGCTGCACAAGGCAATAAGGGTAGCAGCAAGAGACTGAGGTGGCAGGTGTAACTGACTAGAAACTGGGAAAAACATGCTGTGCTATTTTCAGGAAAAGGTTCAATCCAATTCCTTAGCCATTGTGGAGACAAACTAAATGTGTTGCAAATTAATAGGCAGTGCCTAGAAGTTGGATACAGTTCAGAAGAGGTTAGCTAGATAGTGTGTTCTATAATCAAACCAAGGAAAAAGAAGTTACAATGAAGGTGAACCTGAATTTCTCTAGACTTTGAGTGAAGATTAAGATGAGTCGCTTGGTCAGTTAAATTTCCTGTTAAAAAAGAAAACACATTTTATCTTTTTAAAGATTATAAATTGTATATTTAAAAAAATAATTGTTTTTATGTATTTTGATATAAACTTGGCTTAGAATAAAAGTATATTATTATTTTTATATAATTATAAATACATTTAAAGTTTGAAATGTAATGAAGAGAATTCTAAGGCCTCTTGGCAAAAGAATGGAAAAAAAAAGCCATAATGAAAGAAAAATAAAAGTTTTAATTCTTCAAGGGTTTAAAAACAGCATATTTACTCATTGGGTAGAAGTAATAATAAAATTGTTATTCACAAAATTCCTCAACTTTTATTCCCTTCAAGTTCAGTAATTAAGCTTATATAAATACATATTTTTTACAATTGATAGAGAAAAAGGATCGGTTATCATTACTGTTGAAACAATAGCTATTTACACGGACAAGTAATTTTTATACTTTAATCAATTAATCTATGGTGTAACATCATTAAATTTTCCAAATAAATAATTTTGTTTTCATTCTGAATTGAGGAGAACTAAAGGAAACTTGAAGGGACACTATTTTATTTAAGAATTGGAAATCAACACTGATATAAGGGTTTAATCTATAGATATACATTCAAGGCTATGTTATTATGTTTGCTATTTGCATTATGATTACTTTTATTATGTATTGGAAAATCTTTTTTTTATGCAATGAAACAATTTAAATACCAAAATGACTGCATATTGCTTGGCAGTTAAATGCTTGTAAAAGGTCTCACCTATAGAATCATCTACAGTAATTTATGTGTGGTATATTATTGGAAATCATTTAATATATTAAGGATTTTGTGTAGTTGATATTACCTTTATTTTCTTCTACTATGTCTACTTGTCACTGTGCAATGTTAAAGAATCTCATTACAGTGCCTTTTTCAACCTATACCACGTGGCTAAAATACCTTGTAATTTTTTAGAATAAACCAGTTAGTACCAATTACTTTAAAGGTTTTTTTTTTATTTTTTTACTAAAAACATATATGTAAATGTTCATAAATTATTTTTATAATGATAATAAAGTAAACTCCTACCAGTAACTAAACAGTTTGCCATAATGTTGTAGCTTGTGTATTGCTGTAATGCTGGAAGCTGTGCCACCAATATTTCAAATATTAGTGGAATGGCCCATGGTGGACAGATTTAAGTGGAGCTTACAGACTAAGACAGAGTGGGAAGACTAACTTTGCACCCTATACTGAAAAAAATTGGCAAGTGAAAACCTTAGGAATAGCATCTCAACATTGTCTGATACAGTGCTAGGAGATGAGCCACTCAAGTTCTAAGACACTCAAAATATTACTGGGGAAGAATGCCTCTTAGACATAGGGTTGATCTTAATGACATGGATAGTATAAAACTTTTGAACCTTTACTAGCTGATGTAGCATGACACAAAATTAGAAGAAACAGCTACAAGCATCCATTTGTACAAAATATGAATCTAGGAAAATTAGAAGTTGCTAAAATTAAATAGAACAGTTGAAGATCAATATCCTAGGCATTAGTGAGCTGAATGGAGTGGTCTTGCTTGTTTTGAAGAGGACAATTATATGGTCTACCATACCAGGAATGACAAATTGAAGAGGAATGGCATGATATTCATCATCAAAAAGAATATTTCAAGATCTGTCCTGCAGGGTAATGCTGTCAGTGATAGGGTATCTGTAAACCCACAAAGAAGATAATTTAGTAAGACTATTATTCAAATTTATGCCCTAAACACTATGCCAAAGGAGAAGAAATTGAAGATTTTTGCTAACATGTGCAGTATGAAATTTATTAAAAATGAAATAAAAATGTATTGATAATAAGTCATGATTAGAATGTGAAATTTAGAAACAAAAAATGATCAGTAGTTGGAAAATATGCCCTTGATGACAAAAATAATGCTGAAGATCACATGATAGAATTTTGAAAGACCGAAGGTGTATTTACTGGAAGTAACATTTTTCAAAAACATAAACTGTAGCATACACGTGGTTTATGCACATGAATAGACAGATACATATGAATCAAATTGACAACATCTGTGGAAAGACACAATGGGAAACTCAGTATCATCAGTGAGAACAAGGCCAGAGCCATATATGCAAAAGACCATTGATTGCTCATACATAGTTCAAGTTGAAGCTGAAGAAAATTAAAATAAGTCCTTCAGAGCCAAAGTACTTGAATATAGCCAAGCTTATATTAGATACTTTCTCAATAAAAAGATTTGAAGTATTGAATATTAATGATTGAAAACTAGAGGAGTTGTTGTATGACATCAGGGACATCATACATGAAGACAGAAAAAAGTCATAAAAAAGACAAAGAAAAAAGAAAAGACCAAAATGGATGACAGAACAAACTCTGAAACTTGCTTTTGAATGGAAAGGAGCTAAAGAGAATGGAAAAATTGATGCAATAAAAGAGCTGAACTGAAGATTTCAAACAGCTGTACATGAACCCAATGCAAAATACTACAATGAAAGGTCCAAAGACTTGAATTTAGAGAATTAAAAGGGAAGAACATACTCTGTATTTGTCAAGCTGAAAGACCTCAAGAAAAATATTAAGTGTGAATTGCAATACTGGAGGATTCTGTGGTCAAAATATACAACAGATGAAGCCTCAAAGGAAGATGGAAGAAATACACAGAAATACTCACTGTACTGAAAAGTATTGGTCGACATTTAGGATATAGTATAGGATCAGAAAACAATGGTTATTACAAATGAAAAAGTCCAAGCTTCACTGAAGACATTGGTGTACACAAGACTCCAGGAATTTACAGAATACCAATTGAGCTGTTTTAGCAAATGGATACAATGCTGGAAGCATTAATTTATCTATGCCAAGAAATTTGAAAGACAACTACCTGGCCGATTGATTGGAAGAGACCCAGATTTGTGTACATTTCAAAGAAAGGATTTCCAACAGAAAGTAGAAATCATCAAACAATATTATTAATATCACCCTCAGGGAAAATGTTCCTGAAGAAAATTTTTTAAAAACTGGTTGCAGTAGTATATTGACAGATATTCGAACTGGATTTGGAAGAGAATGTGGAATGAGATATATCATTTCTGATATCAAATGGAACTTGGCTGAATGTAACAAATACCAAAAAAAAAGTTTCCCTGTTTTTTTATTGACTGTGCAAAGGCATTTATGTGGCTCATGGCAAATTATGGATAACATTGCAAAGAATGGGAATTCCAGAACACTTACTTGTGCTCATGAGGAATCTGTACATAGATGAAAAGGATGTTGTTCTGATAGAGCAAGAGGATACTGCATGGTTAGAAACCAGGATATGTGTTTCATGGCTGTATCTTTTCATAGTACATATCCAATCTGTATGCTGAGCAAACAATGCAAGAAATTGAACTATACAAAGAAGGACACAGCATCAGGTTTAGAGGAAGACTCATTAACAACCTGAGATATGCAGATGACACAACCTTGCTTGAGGAATGTGAAGATGACTCAAAGCACTTACTGGTGAAGATAAAAGACTGCAGCCTTCAGTATAGATTACTTTTCAACATAAAAATATATATACATTTACAACTGTACCAGTAAGCAACATCTCAACAAGTGGAGAAAAGTTGAAGGTGTCCAGAATTTTATTTTATTCATAACCACAATCAATGTCCATGGAAGCAACAGTAAAGAAATTAGATGACTTATTGCAATGGGCAAATTTTCTGCAAAAGACCTCTTTAAAATGTTGGAAAGCAAAGATGTTAATTTGTGGACTAAGTCACATCTGATTTAAGCCTTGGTATTTTAAATTACCTCATATGCATGTGAAAGTGGGACAATGAACAATGAAGACTGGAAATAGAATTGATGCATTTGAATTATTTTGTTGGCAAAGAATATTGAATATACTACCAACTGCCAGAAGAGCAAAGTAATATATCTTGGAAGAAGTACAGCCAGAATGCTCCTTCTTAGAAGGGAGTATGAGGAGACTTTTTCTCACATATTTTGCACATGTTATTAGGAGGGACCTGTTCCTGGAGAAGGGTATCATGCTTGGTAAAGTCAGTGTCAGTGGAAAAGAGAAAGAGCCTCAAGGAGATGGATGGACACACTGACTTCAACAATGGGCTGAAATACAATGACTGTGAGGATGGCCAACGACTGAACGGTGTTTTGTTCTGTTTTAAAAAGAGTCACCGTGAGTCAGAATTAATGGGATGACACCTAAAAATAATCACAAAATAAACCTGGGAAACTGGATTTTGCAACTGGATGTGTGTAAGCAGTATCAATTACATTTTCTTCCCATGTAGAGTCCTTTACTGTTATAAAACACACTTGGTTGCTAGTGCAAAATTTGGAGGGAAGTTCAAGTACATCCACAGACATCTCAAAATAAATGCTTGACCATCTATTAAATATTACCCATTGAAAACCCTATGGATCATGGTTCTAATCTGAAACACATGGAATGTCCATGAGTCAGAATTTACTCAATGACAAATAATTTATGATGCAATTAAAAGAGTGACTGGCTAGTACTAGAATTTACCCTAAAACTTATTAGTTTCCTGTAAATTTTTTATTATATACTTTTAGTTGCTATTTTAACATTCATTTCTAAACTAGTAGTATAGTTGTTTGTTTCTTAGGAGTCCTCTTTTTACCAGGGAGGACATACATTTAATGGCTAATCTAAAACATTATCTATTCTGTCCTACTTTCATTTCTAACATTGGATAACACTATGACTTTTCTGCCCTTTCCCAAAACTTATGAAGATATCAAAGGGAAAAGTGCATGTCTGCACAACAAATTGAGGTGGGTAAGTATAGGTAACTATTGTTGTCAGGTGCCATCCAATCAGTTCCGACTCATAGTGACCCTTCGGACAACAGGATGAAACATTGTCTAGTCCTATGCCATCCTCACAATTCTTGCTATGGTTTGGCCCCTCATTGCAGCCAGTGTGCCAATCCATCATGTTGGAAGTATACTAAAGGGTACCTTGAAGCACAGGTTCTTACAATTCTGAACATCTATTAATTGCATAAAAGAAAAAACAAACATACTTGGAGTTTTGGAAATTCAGACATTAGGGTAGAGTTTCATGTTTACCTGCTAATTTCATGGAAGAAAAGTATTTGGATTTATTTAAATTGGTGTCTAACATTCCTTTCTATAGCACTGCTGGATTTAAACTATATTTACAAAATGAATAGTTAGCTTAACCCAAAGAATATTTTATTTGAAATGAGTATGTTGGGTGAATTTCCCAAGTAATGCACCTATAGTAATAATGGTTGATTAAAATTCTTCTTTTTTTGCTTCTTAATATGTAGGAGTAATAGATTCGCAATAATACAGATAATGTCCTTTTTCTTTAAATTGTCACCTGATGACACAATGCTTAGTGCTTATCCTAATCATTGTTTATCTTAAGTTGTCAAACCAGATTAGTTCCATTTCAACATTATTTACTATTATATGGTATTGTTTAATGTTTACATTTAAATATTTTATCTACTGTCTATACTCAATTTATCCATCGTTTCACTGCGAGTATCTGAGTATCTGCTAGAGACTTGAGTTTTTCCTTAACTCTTTCCTCTGTCTTACTCACACCTAGGTAAGCACTGGCGGGATTGTGCCTAGTCTCCGGGAGTGAGGTAAGCACGGGCGGGCTTGTGCTTACTCACTGATCTGCACTGAGCACTTTCCCTTGTTACCCTCCTGAGAGGGACTGGGTCTCTGGGAGCA
>NW_006921663.1:8564839-8567965 GCF_000298275.1 Orycteropus afer afer
TTTCGTTCTGCTGTGCATGGGGTCGCTATGAGTCGGAAACGACTCGACGGCACTTAACAACAACAACAACAACTCACACCTACCAATTTCTATTCTCAAATTTGCATATTCCACTCTATTCCACTCTATTTTCGGGAGGTGTGGTAGCGTAGTGCCTAAGGCACTTGACTGTTAACCAGCAGGCTGGCGGTTCAAACAGACCAGCCACTCCTCGGAAGGAAGATGGCACAATCTACTTCCCTAGTAATAATGCCTCGGAAACCCAAGGAGAGGTCGCTATGAGTCGGGTCCGACTTGATGGCACATAACAACAACAACAATTCTATTCTAAGTGCCACAAGCTAATTCTGGAAACAAATTATCACCAAATATAATTGGCATCAATGCCTATATTTTCTAACTGCTTTTTATGTGTGTGCTTTTTGTTTTATCTTCCTCAAATCCAACTAACTATAGCATAGGAACTGAAACAATGAATGAATGAAATTTTGATCAAGTATAATTTGTATGGGAGCTCTGGTAGCTTAGTGCCTAAGGCACTTGACTGCTAACCAGAAGGCTGGCGGTTCAAATCCAACAGCCACTCCTCAGAAGGAAGATGGACCGATCGAAAATCCAAGGAGGGGTCGCTATGAGTCGGGTTGACTCCACGGCACATTAACAACAACAACATAATTTGTATAGTCATTTAGTAATTTAACATATATTTATTGAACATTTATTCACTTTCAGAGGGAAAAAAAAATCATTTATCAGGAGGAGGAGATGGGCAATTCAAGGTACAAATTTGGATTTTATTAGTTATTCCTAATTTAAAATTCCATTACCTCTGATTGGTTTACATATTGCTCTTTCTGATCTGATGTTTGCAATATCTCCAACCTTATTTAGCACCACTGACCCTCCAAACCCACATAACTACAACCACATGGCAGGAAACACATGCACTTGACATGTTCATCTGCTCCATTTCTCTGAGCATATTTTATTTCCATCTCCCATAGTCTTCATTTTGCTCTTCCCTCAGCCTGTAATTCTTTCATTATTTTCTCCTACTTGAATAATCCTTCTTCATTTTGAGTGATCAATAGAAGACATTTAGTCTAGATAACTTTCTTTAAGCAATTAGAAGCATCCATCACCAAGAGTGAGATTAAAAAAACAAAAACAAACAAACAAAACATTTTATTCAATGTTCAGGTAATCATTAATGCATTTCTCTATCACTGTACTAGCCATAAGATAATATCACTATGGTCCATGTCTCTATCACTTTCCAACTTGAAGCTTTTTGAAAGTAACTACTATAACTATTAATCTATTTATTTCTGGCACTCTATTTGTCCCATGGTAGAGAGTCAACACTTTTTTTTTTTTCCCCCAATTAACGTATGAAGAGAAAAATAACCATTTGTCAAAATATATTCCTGTATTTTCCAGGGTATTTTTAAATTGATTAATTTTAATTGATAATGTAACGTGATTTAAAGAGTCAAACTATGCAATTGGTTTTAAATATATGAATATTGAATACTGAATGAACCAAAATAAATATAAATGAAATATTTCTGCAATATCACCTTATTCCTAAGATCTGGAGGTAGGAGACATTACATGCATTTTTAAAGCAATTGGGACAGAGAGACCTCTTTGTTTTTCATAAAATGATGATTTATTAGGTATCATTTGCTAAATGATTAAAATGCTAATTTCAGTATCACAATATATTTTTGTACTGATTCTGTATTTTCTATTTACATTTCCTCGTATGATAATTATATCAAATCAGTTGATTTGAAGTGATATTTAGTCTCTGAAAAATTTTGTATGTCTCTTATCATAACCCTCTCTTGAACTCCCAACTGTATACCCAACTGCTATTTAACATCTCCATTTGGATTTCTAATGGGTACTTCAAACTTTATCAAAACTTAACTCTGAATATTCTCCTTAAAACTTGCATAACTTGATTATTAATTATCTGCAATTAATAATTTAGACAAACTAAATGACAGTCTATATTAATTATTCATTCATTAATTAATGTCACTTTGATTCCTCTTTCTCTTTCATCTCACATGTAATTGATCATCAATGACTAGACACTGCCTTATAACAACTTCTTATCTCCCTCACTACTGCACTCTGATGTGAGACGAACAATAGTTTAGGACTCTTTTCCCAGATTTTGTCCTTGCTTATTGAATCTTTCCTCAAAACTGCAGAGAGAATTATCCTCTTAAAATGTAAATCAGTTCATGATCACACATCTGGTTCAAAATCTTGCAGTGACACCACATCCCTCTCCAGCAAGTCACTATGCAATGGCTTACATGATCCTACTCTATCTCCATCTCCTCATGCTAACTTTCTGACATTGTTTTGTAATACTTCTCATGAACTCACTATCCTCTAGCCATATTGGCCTTCATGAAAACATATACATTCTGTATCATGGATATTGTACATGCTTTTCCTTCTGCTTGAATGATTTTCCCTTAGATATCTACCCAGCTCATTTATTTGTATTTTTTAGGGCTTTACTCACATGTCATGGAAATCTTTTAAAATGATGGTTTGAACTCACCAGCAGCACTGAGGAAGAAGAGACATGGTGATATGCTTCTATAAAAAAAGTATAGCCTAGCAAACCCTATGGGGCTGTTCTCTTATGTTATATAGGATCACTATGGGTTGGAATCAATTTGCTATCACACAAAAACAATTCACATGTCACTTTCTTAGGAGAGCATTCATGAGCACCCTACTTAAAATATCAAACTATCTTCCTTTATCACTCCCTATAACTACTCCCACTTAGCTTTCATCCACTTGAAATGTCACCATTAAACATAGTCTGTATTTTATTCATATATTTTTCATATTATGTCCACCATAAAATGCTACATTAAAATGCAACCTTTGAAAAGATACGAATTTCTGTTATGATTAATTCTAGTACCTCAAACTATTATTAGGTGTTCAATAAATATTTGGGGAGTGAAAATAAATAAATAAATAAGTGAGGGGAGTTCCAGTAAGATGGTGGAATAGGCAGACAAATGACATAGACCCTCTTCAACAAAGAAAAGGGGAAACAACACAGATAAAGAAGATAATCCTGGA
>NW_006921663.1:8569335-8570145 GCF_000298275.1 Orycteropus afer afer
TGTCTCAGAGACAACAGACCATCACAGTCCACACAAAGAAGCAAGATAAAGTGGTAGAAACAAGGGAGCAGGATACAGACCCAGCACAAATACCTGAGGAAGACGCAGCATTGGAACTCCCTGATACGGAATTCAAAAGATTGATACTTAGGTATCTTCAAAGGATTGAGAGACAGATCAAGGAAAACACTGACAAAATTGAGGAAAACACAGAGAAAACTTCGAACAATTTTGAAAGAAAATATAAGAACAAAATGAAAAATGAAAAATTAGAAATGATACAAAATCTACAGGCAGAAATTCAGAAGATTATTACTAAATTTTTAGAAAGAGATGACACATTGAAAGGGCAAAGGAGTAGAATTTAATCAATGGAAGACAGAATTAATGAGATTGAAGACAAATACCTGAATAATTGTTTGGAAAGGGATCAATCAGAAAGAAGGTCAAAACAAAATGAAAAAACCTAAGGTTCATGTGGCCTACCATCTGTTTTGGTTACCTAGTACTGCTCAGAAAAGAATATACCACAAATGGAATGGCTTGAAGAAACAAGTTTATTCTCTTACAGTTTTGAGGCTTTAAGCCTAAGTTCAAAATTCCAGGCTCTAGGGGCTGGGTGAAAGCCCTTCAACCTTGAGCTTTAGCTCTGCCTCCTGATCCCAACCCACTGGAACTAGAGGCTTTTCTTCACTCAGACAGCTACTGGCTGCTGAGGCTGACAAGCCCAAGGTTGACAAATAAGAAGGCACAGTTCCAATGTTACCAAACCACATGTTGTTGTTGTTGTTGTTATGTGCCGTCAAGTGG
>NW_006921663.1:8571480-8573285 GCF_000298275.1 Orycteropus afer afer
CTGGGTCAAATGGTATCTCCAATTCCAGCTTTCTAAGAATTGCCATACTGATTTCCACAGTGGTTGTATCACTTCACAGTCCCACCTAGTGTATGAAAGTCACAATCTCTCCACATCCCTGCCAGCATTTGTCATTTTCTCTCATTGAACCTTGCCATCAGTGCTGGTGTAAGATAGTATTACAATGTTGTTTTGATTTGCATCTCTCTGATGGCTAATGATAGTAAGTATCCTTCAAGTATTCCCTGCCCACCTGAATATACTTTTTGGTGATGTGTCTGTAGATGTCTTCTGCCCATTTTTCAATTGGATTATTAATTTCTTTGCTGTTGAAGCATTGGCATTTTCTATAAATCTTAGTGATAAATCACTTTCCATATATGAAATTATCAACAAATATGACTTTGTTGCTGTCATTTTTTGTGTGCTTTTTTGTAGTGTTGATTTCTTTGTTCCATATAATTTTCTGTGCTGAGATTATCACTGCTTTCGTTGTTATTTATTATTTCTAAATATTTGTGCAGGTCTTGACTTCATTATTTTGATGTGAACGTTTATCATTTTTCTTTGAGGTTACCCTGTGATTTATAGTTTTCTTCCTAAATTTAGAACAGTCTGTTCTATTTTGTAGTTGTCTTGACTTCCCTATCATTTAGAACATCTGTAACTACACAATTTTTTCCTTCTTTTTGGTTTGTAGTTGACCTCATTTGTCAATTGATATCTCTGGTTCCCTGTTTACAATCCTGTAGGTTTATTTACTTTGGATACTTCTAAGGCTGGGTTTGTTTCTGGTTTATGTCACCATGATTGTTAATAATCACTTGTTGTTTGCTATTGTTGCTTCTCTGGCCAAATGGTTCCCTTTATCATGTCTTGTATGGTAGGTCTGGTTTTAACAAATTTCCTTAATTTCTGCCTATCTGGAAATGTCCTAATTTCACCATTATATTTGAGGGACAATTTTGTTGCTTACATAATTCTTGGTTGGAAATTTTTCTCTTTCAGGGTTTTATATATACCATCCCAATATCTTCTCACCTGCATGGTTTCTGTCGAGAAATCCCAGCTTAGTCTTATTGTTTTCCCCTTGTAGTTAACTTTTTGTTTTTCCTGTACTGCTTTCATGATTCTTTCTTTGTCTTTGGTTTTTGTGAGTTTGGAGATGATATGTCTTGGTGATTTTCTTTTGGAGTCTATCCTCTTTGGAGTGTGTTGGACTTCTTGAATGGATATATTCTCATCTTTCATCATACAGGGAAAATTTTCTTCCAACAAATTTTTGACAATTTTTTTTTTTTTCTGTTCTGGAATTCTGATTAAATGTAGGTTACTTCTTTTGATGGCATCCCACATGAACCTTAGGCTTTCTTCATTTTGTTTTGATCTTTTTTCTGATTGATCCCTTTCCAAAGAAGTATTCAGGTATTTGTTTTCAATCTCACTAATTCTATCTTCCATTGATTCAATTCTACTCCTTTGCCTGTTCAATGTCTTATGTATTTCTGAAAATGTACTATAAATCTTCTAGATTTCTGTCTTTAAATTTTGTATCATTTCTAATTTTTAATTTGTCATTTTGTTCTTGTATTGTCTTTCAAAATTGTTTTAGGGTTTTCTCTGTGTTTTTATCAATTTCATCAGTGTTTTCCTTGATCTGTCTCTCAATTCATTGAAGATGCCTAAATATAATTCCTTTGAATTACTTATCAGGGAGTGTCAATTTTGTGTCATCCTCAAAGATGTGTTCTGGATCTGTATCCTGGTCCTTGTTTCTCCTGCTTTGTCTTGCTTCTTTGTGTGCA
>NW_006921663.1:8573785-8576365 GCF_000298275.1 Orycteropus afer afer
CAGCACAGCTGTTCCTGAAGACTTTGGTGACCAGGGTTGATCTTTAGGTCAATTCTCAGGTCCCAACACCACTTGGAAATATTCATGCTGTTGGTCCTGTCAGAGTGACTGAGAGTCCACCACTCTGACCATCTTCAAACTCACTGTTTTCGTTCAGGTTTTTCAACTAGTTGGTGCCTAATCTACTTCTGTATAGTTCCTTTCAAAGTTCAGGGCTCCAGGATTATCTTCTGTATCTTTGTCAATTGGTTTCTCCTTTCTGTGTAGCTTGTCTGTGTAGCTTGTCTCCCTATTCCTCCATGTTACCAGAAGTCCAAGGCTTCTCCTTATATGGAGGAAGCAGACTACATCCTTAAGGCAGCTTCTCAGCTGCTCACAGTAGATTCCACCATGGAGTTGATTACCAGTCTCATCATGGGGAATACTACATCCAGCTGCCCAGCCACTCAACCAGGCCCAGCCATTTTGATACACAAACTTAACTACTACACCATGAAAATGAATAACCTATGTAGTGGTTAAGTCTGTGTGTCAACTTGGCTTATAAGGAAAAGCCTTGGAAATGGTCTCTAGTTTATGGCACCTTGAACCCTGCTTGCAGCTGTCTGAGTGAAGAAAAGCCTCTAGCTTCAGTAGGCTGGGAGCAGGAGGCAGAGCTGAAGCCGAAGGTTGAGGGGCTTTCACCCAGCCTCTATAGCCTAGCATTTTGAACTCAGACTTATTATAGCCTCCAAAATGTAAGAGAATAAACTCCTGTTTGTTCAAGCATCCCATTTGTGGTTTATTTCTGTCAGAGCAGCACTTGGTAACCAGAACAGTCATCACTGTGAACAAATGTTTAAATTTTACAGAAATAATTTGAACTGTATTCTGGTACAATTGTATTCTGGTAGCATTGTGCTTAAGGCACTTAACTGCTAACCAGAAGGCTGGCAGTTCAAACCCACCAGCCACTTCTCAGAAGGAAAGTTGGGCAATCTACTTCCGTAGTGATACTGCTTCAGCAACCCAAGGAGGCGTCACTATGAGTCGGGTCCAACTTGATGGCACATGACAACAACAACACAACCATACATTAATGAAATAAATAAAGAGTGGATGAATTTAAAAAGTGTGCAAAGCTAATTATCTTTTTCATTACTTTTTTTTCTGCATTCATGTACAGCTACTGCTGATTCCTACCTAGAGAAATCATATAAATATTTAAAATGTTGGCAAATATCAATGTGAAAGGGCTAGTGTTCTCTTGTCCAAGCATTTGACCTTAATTTTAAAATAAAATATTTACAGCACAAATTTTTAATACTTCTCTTTCTACATGATTGATTGGTACATGGGTGTTAGGAAAAGAGTACAAACAGAACATTGTAAACACTTTTATTTTTATGTGTAAAGGTTCTAACACCCTGGAGTGACTTTCATTTTAAGGTTTAAAAACAGTCCACAGTGATCTATTCTTAATTTTTCTCTCTGAACATTAATTACATTTTTAATAAAACAAGTAGAAAAATGACATTTTAGCAAATACGAAACTTATATGTATATAATTCTTAATTTGTAAACTAAAATGAAATTTTACTGAGTTCATTTCTGAGTTAAAAAAGCCATCTAATTGAAAATTTAGTTTAAAATTTTGTGATTTGATAGTATATATCAAGTCATCCAAATGTATTGTATGTTTATGTTTATGAACTACTCAGTTTTTCTTTATTGAATAAATTAAAACCTGATTCTTTATGTGGTATATCCACTAAGCAAGACAATCATATACTTTATGCATACTTTTGGATGTTAATTTTTATTTCTAATACTTTTAGCTCATTTTAATTTTTACAATATCTGTTATATGGTTAATATGCTTGGTTGATGTCTATAAAATTTCAAAGATGATGTTTTGTCAATGTTTGTGAACCATCTAAAATTGTAGTGTAACATTTAATGATGCATTTAGACTGGTTCTTGACTTATTTATGACTCCAATCAGCTTAAATTTTATCTGCTTCTCAGTAATAAAGCCATTTATGTATAAAAGATTCAAGCAGCTTGTATGAAGATTACAAAACAGTATGTGTTCTTTTAGTAATATAGCTTAAAGTGTTCCTACTAGGGGAAAAAATATTCTTGAGATGCAATAAGCCATCAAAAAAATACATAAGTGCTAGAAAAAGATTTATGATGCCTTTACTTTGTTTGAACTTGTCTTTATATTGTTGCTATTCTCCTTAGCTTAATAAGGTTAATTTTAATATATTGTTCCAGATTTCCATTTTGAATAAGGTATTCATAAAAGAGATCGAGGTTTTCAAGGGGCCCATATTTACACAAATGTTTCTTTATATAACAACCTATATTAACACAAGGAAATATTCTTAAAAGACATTTTATTTAAAATTTTTGGAAATAATGATACTTTTCTTATTGAAAGTGCTTGACATTTTCTTAAAATTAGAATTCAATGTTATAGAAGGAAAAGAGTAATGATAATGTTGTGCATGCATTAGTCTTGTCTGGAGGAAACAAATACATTATTTGCAGTCTTAAAACTCATTTTAGAGAATTTGAATCCAAGCTGGAGCAGCA
>NW_006921663.1:8578505-8579570 GCF_000298275.1 Orycteropus afer afer
GTCTTCCTTCTATGGAGCAGCTGGTGGGTTTGAACTGCTGACCCTCCAGTTAGCAGTCAAGTGCCTTATCCACAATCCCCCCAGAGTGCCAATAAAACCAAAACTAAACCACCTCCATTGAGTCAGGTCTGACTCATAGTGACCCCTCCTTTGATTTCCGAGGCAGTATCACTACGGAAGCAGATTTCCCAACCTTCCTTCCCAGGAGTGACTGGTGGGTTTTAACTGCCACCCTTCTGGTTAGCAGTCAAATGCCTTAAGCACTACACCCAAAAGGTATTGTTGTTGTTGTTCTTATGTGTCATGGAGTCCAACCCGACTCATAGAGACCCCTCCTTGAGTTTCCAAGGCAATATCACTACAGAAGTAGATTGCCCAACCTTCCTTCTAAGGAGTGGCTGGTGGGTTTGAACCACCTGCCTTCTGGTTAGTAGTCAAGTACCTTAGGCACTACGCTAACAGAGCTCCCACCAAAAAGGTATAGATACATTAAATCTATTCTTTCTTTAATTGAATATTTTTGGAGCCAGCAAAATAGTGTTGTCTCTTTGGCAAATGCTAACAACCTCTTCTATCTCCAACAATCTTTAGTTCAAGCACTTTAAAAAGCCATCAGTGCCTGTCTGCTCAGAGGGTAGTATCACAAAATCAAGACACAATGATGCCACATTATTCTAACTCTGAAAAGACTGTATAATTAGATCTGGCAAAAATGACTGTAAACACTATCTGCACTCACATCAATATAGAAAATAAACCAAATGAATTAGAGAGTCTTGTTCTTACTCTTCAATATTTTTAGCATTCATCAAAAAATGCATTTGCTTAGCTTTAACTTGTTCAGTTATTATCCTTTTAATACTTGATTCAAGAAAATTAATTTTAAATTATACTAATCTCTTATGTCAGTAAAAGAAAATTTACCTAATTGAACACATAAAATATTTTTTGAATGTCAGAGAACAGGAGATGTACAAAGATTTTCTGTTGTTGTTGTTGTTATGTGCAGTCGAGAGGGATCCAACACATAGCGACCCCTCCTTGGGTTTCCGAGGCAGTATCACT
>NW_006921663.1:8580335-8581343 GCF_000298275.1 Orycteropus afer afer
TATATATATATATTTGTTGTTGTATACACCTTTCAACATAAAGCTGTTAGAGTTTGTGAATGAAGCTAATAGAATACAGGTCCAAAATATATTTGAGTGTTTAAAAAATATATTTTTCAAAAATATAGTTTTCAAAAATATTTCACCACAATATTATCTTACCTCAAAATATCAAGTAAATAAATTTTTGTCTTTTAAAAATACATTCCCAGGCTTGCCAGTGATAAATTATGTTATTTTCCAAAAAGTAAACTTTTCTTGGAATTCACTGTGTAGAATTTTGGGCACAGTTGTTCATGCTGCTTTTTTCTAAGCTGAAAGATGTCACCACCAGGTCCAAAACACATGGAGCAAAGAGCCAATGGGAGCAACTTGCCCAAAGTCTGTCAAGTCAGTCTGAACATGGGTAGTGCCCAGAATCCATGAAGAATACTCTGAAGGTCAGGGCAGTACATAATTATAAAGAGCTAAATTAATTTGTAAGGAGTATAAAACTTGGAAAGAGTACCTTATGTATTCTAACATGCAGAAAAGTTGTCATGATCATAGTTCATCAGACATTGAAGTTAATATTAATAGTTTTAGAAATTATTCCTTGGGTAGTAATATGGCTTAATAATAATGCTGCACCATAAATAAAAAGAAGATATACCAAGTTCTGCTTCAGAATTGCTGGAAAATACTTCAAATACTTAATATCAAGAAATTATTTTTAATTACAAATGCATAATAAATAAATTCTACATGTTGAATTCATGAGAAATTAATGATTTCATTAAAATTGTAATCAATAGAGAACAGGTATCAATGCTTCTAAATAAAATTTTGTGTATTTATGTAGAAAAAGAGAATTAAATTTCCAGTGTCTAGAAGGGGTAAAAATATATTCATTACTTCTTTTGTTTCTTTTCTTTTTGTTGTTGTTCACCCTGCAATTGTAAGGAATAAATGACCAATATTTTTAAGCTACATATTTAAAGTAAAGTAATCCACATCCACATAATCTAA
>NW_006921663.1:8581788-8584566 GCF_000298275.1 Orycteropus afer afer
ATTTTCCATGGGGTTTGAATTGTAATAAAATGATGCCCATTGTATTTGCTGACATGTTCCTAAACTTGACCTACTTCTAAACCACTCATAAAACAGACTTGAAGAAATATATGAGGCAGTCATAAAACTAGGGTAATGAAAGTAGGAAAGTCTGTTCTTAATTATTAAATGGTCATATATAATTTATATTTTCTTTCCTAATTTGATTTTCTTCAATTTTTTGCAATTAAAAAGTAATTTTATCATGAGAGAAATATAAATAGTCAATAAAATAAAATAAGTGTTAAGGTATGATATTAATGTTTAATATGTTTAAAATATAAGCAGATACACAAAACCCCTCTTTTCTTCAGGAGCAAAAGTCATTCCCATATCTAGAGAAGATATGAAATCATAACCTTCTTCTTGGAGAGATGTGTACGTATTTTTTTTGTGTAGGGTTTTTTTGTTAATTATGACTGAATCAGACTTTTGCAACAGCATTCTTAAAAAAAAGATATTATATCCACTTAAGTGACTTACAGTTTGTAAACATGGTGATATATATAGTTGTTGATAGTCACTGAGTCCATTACAATGCAAAGCAACCCATGTGTGCAGAATAATACTGTTACATGGAGTTTTCAAGGCTGTCATCTTTTGGAAACAGATTGCCAGGTATTTCTTTCCAAGCACCTCTTGGTATGTTGAAACAACAAGCATTCACATAGTAGTCCAATATTTAACCATTTGTGTCAACAGGAGACCCCATATACATACATACACATACACATACACATACACATACACATACACATACATATGTTGTAGTATGTCATAGAGTCAGTTACGATTCACAGAGACACTGTAAGGCAGAGTATTGCTTCTCCATAGGCTTTCTTAGGCTGACATCTTTATAGAAGCATCTTGCAAGATCATTTCTCTCATGGAGCAACTAGCAGGATCACTTTAAAGTTTGCAAGTCCAAGCCTCCATATATAAATACATTATGTCTGTGTGTGCATGTGTGTGTATGTGTAATCACTTTTTAATATTCAGATGAAATTTATACTTAAATTTTATTACTTTAAAGACTTTTTTTTAAGCCAATGAGGTTTTAAAAATGTGTTCCAATAAAAGGTTTCCATGGAAGAACTGTGCCTGAATTACAAATAAACTTTGCCATAAGAGTCTTCAGTAAATCAGCAACAAACCAGTACATGGTAGAGCCTTGGAAGGAAACAACTCTGAGGCAAAGCTCTTTGACTTGCTCCAACCACACATTGTCAGTCAAAATGGGCAAAAGATATCCCAAAAAGCCGCGGGGCAAAATGTTCCCATATGCCTTCTTCATGCAGACATGCCGAGAAGAGCACAAGAAGAAACACCAAGACTCTTCCGTTGATTTTGCCAAGTTCTTCAAGAACTGTTCTGAGAGATGGAAGATCATGTCTGTAAAGGAAAAGTCAAAATTCGAAGATATGGCAAAAAGTGGCAAAGCTCGCCGTGACAAGGAGATGAAAAATTAACATTCTTCCCCAAGGTGATAAGAAAAGAAAGAAAAAAAGATCCCAATGCCACTAAGAGACCACCACCTGCCTTCTTCCTGTTTTGCTCTGAACTTAGCCCAAAGATCAAAAGTGAACATCCAGGCCTATCCATTGGAGATACTGCAGAAAAATTGGGTGAAATGTGGTCTGAACAATCAGCCAAAGATAAACAACCATATGAACAGAAAGCAACCAAGCTAAAGGAAAAAAATGAAAAAGATACTGCTGCATACTGTGCCAAAGGCAAAAGTGAAGCAGGAAAGAAGGGTCCTGGCAGGCCAACAGGCTCAAAGAAGAACGAACCAGAAGATAAGGAGGAGGAGGTGGAAGAAGAAAAGATGAGGAAGAAGATGAGGATGAGGAATAAGTGGTTATCCTGTAAAGTGTATGGGTATGTGTGTGTGCTCAGGTAATTGCTACCTAAAAATGTGAATGCAAGTACAGGTCAATATTAGCTTCAGTAAAAACACTGTGCAGAATTTTGCATTGTTGCTAAGATTGTTGGTAGAGAAAACACTTTAAAAAAAAATGCAGGCTGTAGTTTTTTGAGGGGCCACTACATGCAGTTAGACTTTAAAGCTTCTGATATTGAATGTTTCTAAATATTTAACAGTTTCTTTAGTTTCTCAACTAGTGTAAGGAGCACAGCAAACTCCTAGGAATTAGTATCAATAGTTAATTTGGGGGCTATTAGGATGTTGCTTTTTTTTCAATTTGTAATAAAATTGTGTATGTTGAAAAAAAGGGGTCTTTTTTTTAATGTGGACTTGAATAACTTTAAAACCCTACTTTTCAAGGTTTTATGAGTTTTAATTTCAGTTAAAAAGTAACAATTTCTGTATTTAAAACATCATGAGTAATATTAAAATGTTAGTATCATTTACCTTTCCACTAAGTGTTAAAACAAATTTTCAAAGCAGTGGTTGTGTATTCTAACAGTGGGAAGCAAGCTGACAGGGCTGGAGATATTCTTAAGACCCAGGACTTTTGTAAAGCTCAAAGTAATCAAGCAGAGATAATGTAATTGTGCTAATTTATAGGTTAAATTAATATTTTTTTTCTTACTTACTTACATTAACTAACCTAATTAATATGATCATGTTCTCTTTTGGTAATTTTGCAAGATTTTAAAACCCCAAATAACCCTAAAGAAAAATCTTTCTTAATGCAGCTCTTAATTCTTCTCAATTATACTTCCAATTATGTTAACAAGTAAAGCTTCACTTCATAAATTAATACAGCTAATGAA
>NW_006921663.1:8585671-8591201 GCF_000298275.1 Orycteropus afer afer
AGCTCCCGAGATAGTATCTGTATTTTTACAAGATACGTCTAAGGTTTATTTTGTTTCAATTTATTAATTTCATAAATTAAATTAATTTATTTTAATATAATTCATTTTTGTTTTTCAAATGGTGCATGTATTAATTCGAAAAATTAAATGGTACTACAAGTTTATAATAAACAAAGGGAGCCTTTAACCATATTCCTCCTCTTCCCTTCTGAGTACACTTTTATACTTTACTTTCTTTATCCTTCTGGAATTTAGCTTTATACTTGTGAATAGTAGTCTCATATTGATCTTTCCATTTCAGATAACATCTATCAAATTCCTACCATAAATAATGAGAGTTTCACTTTCTTACTATTATTAATTTTTTCTTTGATAACACAGAGTTCATACCATATAATGATTAACAAAAATCTGCAAAATTAAACCAAATTGTGAGACAACACAAAGCTCAATGGGTCAGTTTCACAAGTGTCAACATGACTATAAAACTGAAGAAACTGTGATGTTACAACAGCTGTCATTTGGCAAGACAAAATATGATCACCACAAACTGGAACAGTAATGCACTGACTTAAGGGTATAAAAGGCATGGAAAGTAATCTACATAGCAGATTGCAAATAAAGTGGATTATAGGTTTAAGATTTGGAGCACTATGACCATAATTATATGTCTATTATGAATATTAGGTTTGAAATAGAAGGACAGAAGATATCTGAGAAGTGATATGTTTACTGCTAAAAAAGAAACTTGAGTATTGACTAATAATTGTTTAAAGTTTTTTTAAAAAAGGGCATTTATAAGTAGTCTTTTACAAGATCTGTGCTCTGTTTTTTTAAGGAGCTTGGGTGGTATGTTTAAAGATTTCAGTTCTAACTAAAAGTTCAGTGGTTTGTATCCACCAGCTGCTCTCTGGCAGGATTATTAGGCAATCTACTTCTGTAAACATTTGCAACCTTGGAACCCTTATGGGGCAGTTCTACTTTATCTTGTAGTGTAACTACATGTCAGAATGAACTTGATGGCAGTGGGTTTTGATATTTTTTATTTTCTATGCTGTAATTCAGTGTGATGGTTAGGGTTGTGTGTCAACTTCGCTAGGCCATGATTCACAGTGGTTTGGCAGTTATAATTTTGTAATTATATAAAGATGTAATTTGATAGCTATGTAATTATATCAGGTGGCATCATTTTGTCATCTGATATAATAATCAGCTCCATTATGAAATCTGCTATACCAAAGGGAAAAAAAAATAAAAATTCTCATTGTTTTCGAGTCAATATGACACATAGGGACCCCTCCTTGGGTTTCTGAGGAGGTATCTCTATGGAAGTAGATTTCCCAAACTTCCTTTCAAAGAGTGGCTGGTGGGTTTGAACTTCCAGCTTTCTGGTTAGCTGTCAAATGCCTTAGGCACTAAGCAGCCAATTAGTCGAGAGTTTCATTGTGAGTGTGACCTGCCTCCTGTATGTAAATGGGCGTTTCAGTAATGATCTGGCAGGCTTTAGATCCTACATCCATCTCTCATCATATGACTTTCAGTTCTAACCAATTTCTGCAGTCTGAAATTGATTAATCATCAAGATGTATTGATAATTACTCGTGATTAGAATGTAAAAAAATGGAAACAGAGCAGAAACATAGGTAATTGGAAAATATGTTCTTGGTAATGGAAATTACACTAAAGATCACATGATAGAATTTTGCATGACAATGGCATATCCATTGCCGACACTTTCATTAAACAACATAAATGGTGACTATACATGCATCTTGCCAGATGGAATACACAGAAATCAAACTGATGACATAGTACTTTCCTTCAGGTTAATGATTTTGAGGCAGAACACACTGGAAGGCTCTAAGAATGTACCAGGTTTTGCTTATAATCAGGTATAAATATTACTGTTAAAACATTACATAAAGAGTGTCATGTATTCCTTATTTATAATACATTTTGCAATTGGTAGCTGAAAGAATTATTTAAAATTTAGAAAGAAATATGATTTCCACATAGTAATTTTAGCAAGTAATCTGATAGTCCTTTCTTTATTATTTAACTTGTTTTCAGACCCAAGGGCTTTATTTCTAAAGTTTTTATGCCTAAACCTTAGAATTTCACTCTTAGAAATACAGGCTTATACCACAGGATATGGATGTCTGACTGACATACAAGCCATAGTTATGAACCGATCCCTGTACAGCAATCCATTTGGAGTATTTCTGTTATGGCAGCACTAGATAGATAACATAGCAACTTGAGTGGCATAGTGCCTAAGGCATTTGATTGCTAACACAGAATGTTGGTGATTCAAATCCACCAGCGACTCCACACAAGGAAGACTGGGCAATCTGCTTCTCTAAAGATTTATCACCTCAGAAACCAAAACGGCAACTCTATGAGTTGGAATCAATTTGACAGCAGTAAGTTTGGTTTGTTTTTTGGTTTATATAAATAACATAAAGTAAGTGGGACTTTGTTTTTCGTCAATAAAAATCCATAGATAACATCTTTAGTTTCAGAAGTTATTTTATGACAACATTTACCAACTATCTGTGAATGGGGCAAATGTGGTTTGGCTGTGGATAAAGTGAATTGTTTAAATTAATAAATGTCTTGTTCCATATAATTTAATATTTATGTTTCCTTTCATTAAACAGGCAACTGTGATTTCAAACCTACCTCTTTGATTAAAATTATATTGCTATTCATATGTTGCATATATGCTACATAGCATATATGATGTTATTGATAAATTATTGTGTAAACTCGTCTGTACTTTCCACAGTGAACAAATGTATAAATTATGTTTCACTTTATGCCTTTTGCAGTGTAGGTCAATGGGAATCTACTGTGTTGATTTATAGCCTTGGAAGTTGTTCCCCAAGAGTTATTCTATTGTTTGTTGGCTTATTTATTATCAGTAAGTACTTTAGTGCCTTCTTGTTTCTTTGCCCCTTCCCTTCCTCTATCCTTGAGTTCCTCAGACATAGGAAGATGCTTTGTTGTTGTTTTTGTTATGTGCCTTCCAGTCAGACCTGACTCATAGCAACCCCTCGTTGGGTTTCTGAGACAGTATCACTATGGAAGTAGATTGCCCAACCTTCCTTCCGAGGAGTGGCTGGCGGGTTTGAACCGCCAGCCTTCTGGTTAGCAGACAAGTGCCTTAGGCACGCTACTAGAGCTCCTAGGAAGATGCTAGTAAATTAAATTCAGTGCAAACTAAGAGCAACCTATCTGCCCCTTCTCCTTTCTAGTTTCTGCCATAAATAATTTACCATATATAATTTGATTCAACTAAGCAGTGATTTTGCTGCCCAAAGACTCATATCTGATTAGTGCCATTTACAACTTTTTTTTGTTTTTTTAACTGTGATTTGGGTGAAAGTTTAGGGAGCAAATTCATTTTCCATACAGCAGTTCGCATACATTTTGTCTCGTGACATTGAGTGCAATTTCCCACAGAGCAACAGCTCTCTTCCCACTTGATTCCCATAGCTACCTTGTCCTTGTGTCCTTCCTTCCCATGCACTCCTGCCCCTTGAACAGTCTCCCTGTGCATACACAGCCCTTCTATTCTCCCGTGATTGATCTCTCCAAGGAGTGTATCTACACAATGTAAATATTCAGCTCATAAGCCTGTCATTTGTTTGGCTGGAAGCCTCTGGAGTGGGTTCAATTCCAGACCTGAAGAGCAGCTAGGGGCCATAGTCTCAGGGGTTGGCTGAGCTCTATCAGAGCAGCAAACTTGGTCCCATTTTTAAGATTTTGAGTTTTGTTCCACATCATGATCCCACTCTATCTAGGATCTCTAACATAGATCCTCATCCGAGTGTTCGACAGTGGTAGCAGGGCACCATCTAGTTCTTCTAGTCACATAATCATTTAGGCTGAGGATCACATGGTGTACCAGTCCCTTGAACTAATTGTTCCCATGTGTCTTTGGTTTTCTTCATTCTTCTTTGCTCTGGATGAGGAGAGACCCATTGGTGCATCCAGGTGGTTGCTTGCAAGCTTTTAAGATCCCAGTCACTACTCACCAAAGTAGGATGTGGAAGAAAATTTAATGTAGTTTGTTATGCCTATTGAGCTTGATGTCCTCTGCGACCATAATCCCGAGCCCACAGGTCCAACTACTAGCTCCTTCCAGGTAGTTGGCTGTGGCCAAGAAGTGACCAATTTTGTCCCTTGTCAGCTCTACTGTATACCTGGAAATTCTTACAGAACATAAAAATACACTTGTAGAATCTGCCAACCCTATACATGGTCATGGGCACACTCTGCCTTCATAGACTTACCATACTGTGTAGTTCAACTGGTAGCATAGTGCCTAAGGCACTTGACTGCTTACCAGAAGGCTGGCGGTTCAAATCCACCAGCCACTCCTTGGAAGGAAGATGGGGCAATCTACTTCCATAGTGATACTGCCTCGGAAACCCACGGAGGGGTTGCTATGAGTCAGGTCTGACTCAACAGCACATAACAACAACAACAACAACCCATCTATCCACCCATATATCAATATTTGCCATCACTGACGAAGTAGTACTTTATGTGCTAAAAGGTTCATCTTTGTTGTCCTCCCATGCATCTATGTTTTCCTCATCCTCAATGTTACCGTGTTGATCACTCACATTTAGTACATTGCCCTTCCCTTAATGCAAATCAATACTGGTCTCTACTTAGTGTTCCCTCCCATCCCCACCCCCTAGTAACCAACAAAGAAAGATTCATTCCATATATTAAACTTTCCTTGAATTTTTACAATAGTGAACGAATACAATATTTGGCCTTCTTTGATTGAATTATTTCACTCAGCATAATGTCCTCCAAGTTCATTTATGTTACACTGTGTTTTGCAAATTCTGCATTATTCTTTATGGTTGCATAGTATTCCATTGTGTATGTTCCATAATTTGGTGGCTAAGACACTTGCCTGCTAACCAGACGGCTGGTGGTTCAAACCCACCAGCCACTCCTCGGAAGGAAGGTTGGGCAATCCTACTTCCGTAGTGATACTGCCTCGGAAACCCAAGGAGGGGTCGCTATGAGTCGGGTTTGACTCGACAGCACACAACAACAACAACAACAACATTCTTGTGTGGATGGGCACCTAGGCTGGTTCCATCTTTTTGCAATTGTACACAATGCTATGATAAACATAGGTGTGCATATATCTATTCTTGTCTTGGCTCTCAGTTCTTCAGGATATATACCTAGTAATGGAATGGGTGGATCAAATGGTACTTCTAATTCCAACTTTTTAAGGAATCACCGTACTGCTGTTCACAGTGGATATACCATTTTACAGTCCCACCAGCAGTGTATTTTCTGACTTGTTGAACTAGTTCTTATTTTCATTTGCATCTCTCTAATGGCCTCAGGCCTAAGGCAGTCACCTACCACACACAATACTGTCAGTTCGAGCCCGCCAGAGACCTGGTCATCTCTTAGGAGCTCTCGTAGCATAGTGCCTAAGGCACTTGAGTGCTAACCAGAAGACCGGCAGTTCAAACCCCCCAGCCACTCC
>NW_006921663.1:8591666-8592786 GCF_000298275.1 Orycteropus afer afer
TGATTCATCTGGGGTTAGTTTTTGTGTATGGTGTGAGGTACAGATCTTGTTTCATTTTTCTGCAAATGGATGTCCAGTTTTCCCAGCACCATTTATTAAACAAAACTTCTCTTCCCCTTTTAATATATTTAGGGCCTTTGTCTAAGATCAGCTGACCATAGGTCAAGAAAATCATAGGTTTTCTAGGTATAGGATCATATCATCAACAAATAGGGACAGTTTTATTTCTTCCTTACCAATTTGGATGCCTTTGATTTCCCTTATCTTGTCTAATTGGCCTGGCTAGGACTTCAAATGCAATGTGGAATAGAAGTGGTGACAGTGGGCATCCTTTTCTGGTTCCTTTTCACAAGGAGAATAATTTCAGTCTATCTCCTTTGAGAATAATGTCTTTGGTATATATGCCCTTTACTATGTAGAGGAATTTATTCTTCAACAAAATATTCCTATTTTGCTGAGTGTTTTGATCAGGAATGGGTATTGGATTTTTACCTAATTTTATCAAATGCCTTTTCTTCATCGATTGATAGCATCATGTGGTTCTTTTCCTTTGGTTTATTTATGTGGTGGATGAGTGATTGTTTTTCTAATGTTGAACCATCCTTGCATACCTAATATGAACCCCACTTGGTAATAATGAATTATTTTCTTGATATGTTGTTAGAGTCTATTTGCTAGGATTTGGTTGAAGATTTTTGTGTGTATATTCATGAGGGATACTGGTCTGTGGTTTTCTTTTTGAGTAATGTCTTTGGTATCAAGGTTATGCTTGCTTCATAAAATGAATTTGGGAGGATTCTATCCTTTTTTATATTTTGGAATAGTTTGAGAAGAATTAGTGCCAGTTCTTCTCTGAATGTTTGGTAGAATGCTCTAGTGAAACTGTCTGGGCCAGGACTTTATTTGTTGGTAAATTTTTTTATGGTCTGTTCAATTTCTTCTTTTGTTATGGATCTATTCAATGTTTCCATCTCAGTCTGTATAAGTTTAGGTAAGTAGTATGTTTCTACAAATCTGTGTATTTCTTCTAGATTTTCAAATTTGTTGGAGTACAGTTTTTCATAGTATGCTGATATTATCCTTTGTATTTCAGTTGGCTCTGTTGTGATGTCACCCATTT
>NW_006921663.1:8594070-8604185 GCF_000298275.1 Orycteropus afer afer
ATAGCATTGTGATCTGAGAAGATGCTTTGACGTGTTTTGAAGTGTTGCAATGTTTTTAAATTTATTAAGGCTTGCTTTATGTTCTAACATATTGTCTATCATGAAGAATGTTTCATGTGCACTGGAAAAAATGTATATTGTGCTGTTATTGGGTGAAATGCTTTGTAGACATCTATAAAGTCAAGTTGGTGGATTGTATTGTTTAATTCTTCTTTGTCTTTTTTGAGTTTCTTTTCAATTGTTCTAACTTTCATTGAAAGTGGTTTACTGAAGTCTTCTACTATGGAGTTGTCTATTTGTCTTTTCAATTCTATTAAAGTCTGATTTATGTATTTTGGGGTTCTTTCATTGGTTGCATAAATATTTATTATGGTAATGTCATCTTGGTCAATTGATCTGTTAAACATTATATAATGCCGTTTCTTGTCTCTTATGGTGGTTTTGTATTAAAATACATTTTTATCAGAAATCAATACTGCTACTTTTGCCTTTATTTTTTTAATTATTCTTTTTGGTTGCCATTTTCTTGATGTATCTTTTTCCAGTCTTTGATTTTTAGGCTATTTTTCTTTGTTTCTATGGTGTGTGCCTTGTAAAAAGCATATTGATTGGTTATGTTTTCTTATCCAGTCTGCAACTCTCTGTCCCTTGAGTGGTGCATTTAATCCATTGACATTCAGTGTAATTATTGACAAGTATGCATTAGTTGCTGTCTTTTTCTTATCTTTGTGTGTGTGTGGTATTGCTGATTCTTTGTACCATATAATTTTCTGTGCTGAGCTCTTTCTGTTTATGAATTGTGTTATCATTTCCTTCATTGATATCATTTTAGTATTTGTTAATTATTTGTGCTTGTTCTCTTTTTTATTTTGATGGGAAGTTTTATTATTTTTCTCTGACATTACCCTGCTATTTATAATATTCCTTCCAAGTTTAGAACAATCCATTATACCTCAGAATTGTCTTTATTTCCTCAATATTGGGTACAGTTACTATACTATTTTTCCCTCTTTTTGGTTTTTAGTTGGTCTCATTTGCCAATTGATGTCTCTCATTCCCAGTTTACAGTCTTTTAAGCTTATTTGGTTCTGGATATTTCCATAACTGGATTGGTTTCTGGGTTATGTCATCATGTGTGTTAATGGTTGGTTGTTTTGTGCTGTTGTTTGTTCTATCCAAAGCACTCCTTTTAGAATCTCAGGTAAATTTGGTCTGATTTTAACAGATTCCCTTTATTTCTGTTTATTGGGACATCTTCTCATTTCACCATCATATACTTAAGGGACAATTTTTCTGGGTGTATAATTCGTGGTTGGATTTTTTTTTTTCAGGGTTTTATATATATCATTCCATTGCCTTCTTGCATGAATGATTTCTGCTATGAAATGATAGCTTAGTCTTATTTGTTGCTCTTTATAGACAACTTTTAATTTTTCCCATGATGCTTTCAGGATTTTGTGTTTGTTTTGATATTGGTGAGTTAGATGATGATATGTCTTGGTGATTTTCTTTTGGAGTCTATCCTGATAGGGGTTCATTGAATTTTTTGAATGGATGTATTCTCATCTGTCATCATATTATTGAAATTGTCTTCCAACAAATCTTTCTCTTTGATTTTATTTCCCTCTTCCTGTTCTGGAATTCTGAACACACATAATTATTCCTTTTTATTGTATTTCACATGAATCTTAGGCTTTTTTCATTTTGTTTGGATCTTTTTTCTGATTGATTCTTTACCAAATTATTATTAAGGTATTTCTCTTCAATCTCACTATTCAATCTCACTAATTCTGTCTTGAGTGATTCACTTCTACTCCTTTGTCTTTTCAATGTGTTATTTATTTTTGAAATTTCAGTATTAATCTTCTGGTTTTCTATCTGTAGATTTTCTATCATTTCCAATTTTTCATTTATTTTTTCATTTTGCTCTTGTATTGTCTTCTGATATTATTCTAGGCTTTTGTCTGTGTTTTCCTTTAATTTTGTCAGTGCTTTCCTTGATCTATCTCTCAATGCACTGAAGGCATCTAAATATAATTATTTTGAATTCCTTATCCAGGAGTTCCAATACTGCTGCATCCTCAGGTTTGTTTTCTGGGTATGTATCCTGGTCCTTTGTTTCTACTAATCTTGCTTCTTTGTGTGAACTGTGATGGTTTATTGTCTATGAAACATTGAGACACTGTTGTTTTTATATTTAATTGTTGATTGTATGTTAGTGAAATCCACCCAAACTTTTTTCTTCTTTGGTTGTTTTCCCTTTGTTTTGTTTTGATGTATGTAAGTAAGCAGTGTACTGTGATCTTTTATTTGCTAGTTGACAGCACTTATACACTCACCACCTATCTACTAGCGGATGTGATAGAGAATGAGAGTGGGTGCACAGATTTGTGTTAGCTGTTTGTGAGAATCAGTTAAAGGTGAGTTAGGTGCATATTCACTGCCACCTATCATTGGCCAGTTGGTGTAGAAGCAAGTGGTCACTCTAACTCAGTAGATGGGCTACAGGAGGTGAGGATATGTTTGAGTCATATGGGCATGGTTGCTGTCTTGCACTGAGTAAGACAAAAAGAACAATAAAGGAAGAAGAAGAAGAGAACAAAAAAATTGCACACTCCACAAAACCACAGAAAAAAACAAAAGAATGGCAATAAATGAAATGTTTAAAGAAATATTTTTAAAAGACAAAAGAAGTAGAAATAAACCAAAAAACAATCCCAAAGCCATCAAGTGCATTTGACTCATACTGACGCTTCCTTGGTTGCTGAGGCAGTATCTCTATAGAAGTAGATTGCCCAATCTTCTTTCCAAGGAGTGACTGGTGAGTTTGAACCCCTAGCCTTCTGGTTAACAGTCAAATGCCTTAAATAGATTAAAACAAACAAAAAACTATATCTACACTGGGGCAAATAAGAAAAAAAGAGTTAGAGTAAAAGAATAATAAAGACTAAATGCAAAAAGAAAAACAAGGAATTGGAAGAATCAAAAGGAAAGGAGGGAGGCAAAAAAACCTAGAACCCAGGAAGGAAAAAAGAAAGAATAAAAATAAAAAGGAAGAAGAATAGAATGCTTTAAAAACAAACAAACAGAAAACATCAACCACCAAAAAACAAACAAAAACCCCCACAAATTTGGGGTGGCAGGGCAAGGCACCCAGGATCCATCAGAGCACACAGACTGGGATGGAATTCTTGCCAGCCCAGAAGGGGGATGGTCATATCTCCATTCACCAAGATTGTGATTGGTATAAGAGTGACAAGGGTAATATTGCACATTTCCAGTCATCAGCCTCCAGAATGATTATCTGTGCTGTCCTTGGCAAGTGGAGCCTGTTAGGTGTCTGGGACCTGAACGCTGCCACTTTAAATATACACAATGGTCACACCTTTGTAAATATTTATAATGGCTGCACCCTCAAGAAAGCCATAAGTCCACATCTCAGCTTGACTCCTTCTTTATTGTTTTCCTTTTTAGTCAGCTAGCAGTGCAGTTGTCCATGAAACCTTTTGTGAGCAGCGTCAATTTTTTATACTGCCCTGCTCTTAATACCACTTGTTAAATATTCAAACTGGCTGTGCTGTCAGGGTATGTGACAGTCAGTCCACAACTCCATTTGTCTCCTCATTCACTGTTTTCATTGAGGTTCTTCTAATTAGTATTTAATCCATTTCTGTATCCTTCCTCTCAAAACTCAAGGCTCCAGGAATATCTTCTGAATCTGTCAATTTCTTTCTCTTTTCTTTGTTGAAAAGGGTGTAACGTAGCTTGTTTGTCTATTCCACCATCTCACTGGAAGTCTTTTATGTGTATTATTCTGAAAGATATCCATATGATTTTACCTTCCTTTATTAGTGCAACATAATAAAAGCAAAAACAGTTTTCTTCATTAATACATAATGATAATGTCACAGATGTAGGCAATACAGGGTGTTATTATTTTCTGCTGCCCATTCTCTGCTCAGCACTATGTCCTGGACCACTGGTCTTTAGGAATTACACAATCTGGGCTGGAATCTGTCTATGAGATATTCTAGCAGCAGACAGTTCCCAGAAGGTAGGATGGTATAAAGTCAGAATCTTTTCCAGGCTTCCTCCTTGCTGGAATATTGTAGGATGGTGGCTTCTGTACTAACACTCACTGCTGTCATGTTGGATCCAACTCATAGCCACTCTTCCTTGGGTTTCTGAGTCAATATCACTACAGAAGTAGATTGCCCAATCTTCTTTCTGCAAATGGATGATGGGTTTGAACCACCAGCCTTCTTCTTAGTAGTTGCAGTCCTGTGCTTACAAGTGCACTCTTCTGTAGTCCAGGCACCTATAAACTCAACACATATGTCATGATAACAGACATCAACCACCCACCTGCTCACCTGTGATCCCTAAACCTGAAATATTCCAATCTTTTTTGGTTTCTCTTTATAGATGTCAATTAGCAGGATCTGCATCATAGCGATGCTATGAATAACAGAATGAAACACTTCCTAGTTCTGTGTCATCTTCAAAATCATTGCTATGTTTGAGGTCATTATTCCAGCCACTGTGTCAATCCATCTTTGTGAGGGTGTTCTTCTCTTTTGTTGACCCTCTATTTACCAAACATGATGTCCTTCTCCAGAGATTGGTCACTTCTAATAACATGACTGTGATAGTTAAGTTTGTATGTCAGCTTGGCTGGGCCTGGTTTTGAGTGGCTGGGCAGCTGGATATAGTTATTCCCCATGATGAGACTGGTAATCAACTCCATGGTCGAATGTACCAGAGCAGTTGAGTAGCTGCCTTAGGGATATGGTCTTCTTCCAGTACATAAGAAGACATCTTTGAGAAAATTTCTGAGCTTTTTGACATGCTTGGAACCTGCATTTACCTGAGTCTCATTCAACAACCTGCCATGCTGGCCCTGCCTATCTTGGGACAGTTTCTGGACTTGAACTAGTAGCCTGCCATGTTATTTGATAATCTTAGGACTGTGCCATTGTACCTGCTCACCTTGGGTTTGTTAGCCTCATCATCCAGCAGGTATCTGAGTTAAGTAAAGCTTCCAGCTTCCATAGGCCAGGAGCAAGAGGCAGAGCTGAAGCCTAAAGTTGAGGGGCTTTCACTCAGACCCTAGAGCTGGCAATTTTAACCCAGATTTCCAGCCTTCTAAACTGTAATAGAATAAATTCCTATTCGATAAAGTCATATATTTTTGATATGTCTGTTACAGTAGCACTAGAGAACCAAAACAATGCCCAAAGTAAGTGAAGCAGTTTCACCATTCTCTCTTCTAAGGAGTGTACTGGCTTTACTTTTTCCAAGACAGATTTGTTTATTCTTCTGGTAGTCCATGTCATATTCAATATACTTTATCAACACCACCATTTAATGACGTCGATTCTTCTTTTTTCCATATCCATCATTCCACTTTCAAATGCTTGTGAGACGATTGAAAACACTTGGCTTGTAAAGGGCCATTTTATTTCTCAAAGTGACATCTTTCCTTCTGAACACTTTAAAAAGTCTGTTAATAGCCAATTTGTTCAATGCAAAAGATTCTTAGGCTTTTCACTGCTGCTTCCATGGGTGTTCATTGAGGATCCAAATAAAAGAAAATTCATGAAAACTTCAATCTTTCATCCATTTATCATTATTGATATTGCTTACTGCTCTTGTGAGGGTTTTGTACATTTTTGGTCTTCTTTATGTTAAAATCTGTAATTAGGCTGTAATATTTTATTTCCATTAGTAAGTGATTCAATTCAAGTCATCTTTATTGTCAGAAAGCAAGGTTGTATCATCTACATATCATGGGTTGTCAATGAGTCTTTAACCACTTTCTTGGATTATTTGCTCGCATACAGTCTGAATAAGTATGCCAAAAGGAAAAAATTCCAACACACCTTTCCTGATTTAAAAGGGCACAGAATCTTCATTTTCTGTTTGACAATGTCATGTACAGGTTGTGCACATGTTGTGCATGAGTACAATTAAGTGCTGTGGAAATCCTATTCTTCAAAATATCATCTAAAATTTATTATGATCTAGGCAATCAAAAGCCTTTTCATAGTCAATAAAACAGTTGTAAACATTTTTTCTGATGTTCTCTGCTTTCAACCAAGATCCATCTGACTTCAGCAATGATATCCAACATTACAAGTTCACTTCTGAATCCAGCTTGAATTTCTGGTTGTTCCTGTTGATGTTCTGGTGCAAACATTTTTGAATTATCATCAACAATATTTTACTTCTGTGTGACATTAATGATTAATGATATTGTTTAATAGTTTTCACATACTATTGGATCACCTTTCTTTGGAATGGATACAGATATCAATTACTTCAATCTGTTGGCCAGGTAGCTGTCTTCCAAATTTCCTGGTATAAACAAGTGTCTCCAGCTCTGTATCCATTTATTGTAACATTTCAATTGGTATTCCATCAACTCCTGGAATTTTGTTCTTTTGCTAATTCCTTCAGTGCAGTAAGGACTTCTGCCTTTAGTACTTTGATCCTTTGTCATATGCTACTTCTTAATATGGTTGAAATTCAAATTCATTTTGATTTTGATAGCATGACCCCATGTAATCTTTCCATTTTCTTTTGATGTTTCCTGTGTTGTTCAATATTTTGCCCATGAAATCATTCTATATTACAACTCAAGGTTTGAATTTTTTCCTTATACTTCTTTCAGCTTGAAAAATGCTGAGCGTTTGATTTTCTAGCTGCAAGTGTTTGCACATTTCATTATGACCCTTTATCTCAGACTGCCTTTTGAAATGTGTTCAGCTCTTCTATGTCATCAATTCTTCCATATGCTTTAGCTACTCTATGTTCAAGAGCAAGTTTTAGATTCTCTTCTGACAACTTGTTTGGTCTTCTTTTTCTCCTAACTTTTCAGTTATTTTTTGCTTTATTTATATATAATATTCCTACTGCCACCCTAAAACTTGTCTGGTCTTTGGTGAATTGTATTCAGTGTTTCCAATCTATTCTTGAAATGGTCTCTAAGTTCTAGTGAAATATACTTAAGGAGGTATTTAGGATTTTGTTGATTTATTGCAATTCTCTTCAACTGCAACTTGAACTTGGATATTACCAGTTGATGGCCTGTTCCACAGATGGACCTCTGCATTTTTCTGACAGACAATATTGAGCTCCTTCATACTTTCTTCCCATAGATATAATTGATTTGATTCCTGTGCGCTCCATCTAGTGAGGTTCACATATATAGTGATCATTTATGTTGTTGGGAAATATATTTGACATAAATATGTCATTAGACTTATAAAATTCTATAATGAGATTTCAGGCATCATTCCTATTATCACAGACCTGTTTTCCAACTATTGATCCAACTGCTTTGCTTCCAACTTTCACTTTCCAATCACCAGTAACTATCAATGCAATGCATCTTAATTTGCATGTTTGATCAATTTTAGACTGCATAAGTTGCTAAAAATCTTTAATATCCTTATCTTTGGCATTAGTGGTTGGTGCATAAATGTGAATAATATTCACATTAACTGATCTTCCTTGTAAACATATGGATAGTATCCTATCATGACAGTGTTAAACTTCAGGATAGGTCTTGAAATGTTCTTTTTCACAATGAATGTGATGCGGTTCCTCTTCAATCTGTCATGCTGGGATTGTAGAACATATGTTTGTCAGATTAAAAATGGCCAATACTAGTTATTTCAGCTCACTATTGGCTAGAATATCATACATTATATGATTCATTTTACTTTTATGATTTCTAATTTTCCTAGAATCGTATATTGTACATCCCATGTTCCAATTATTAATGGATTATTGCAGCCGTCTATTCTCATTTTGAATCATGGCACATCAGCAAATAAAAGTTCTGAAAGATTTACTCCATCCATGTCATTAAGAATGACTCTACCTTGAGGAGGAGCTCTGGTGGCACGTTGCCTAAGGTATTTAGCTTCTAAAAGAAGGTTAGCAGTTTGAACTCACCAACTGTTCCATGGAAGGAAGATGGGACAATTCATTTCTGTAAATACTTATCACTTCAGAATCCCAAGCGGGGTCGCTACGGGTTGGAATGTGCTCAGTGGCAGTGACTTTCTACATTGAGGATACAGCTCTTCCTCAGTCATATTTTGAGAGCCCTCTATCTTCTTTCACTATAACAGAAAATGTTCCTCTGCCATCTGTAAGGTTTCCAATGGCCAATCTTTTTTCAGAAGTAGATCCCCAGTTCCTTTTTCCTAGTCTGTCTTAGTCTGGACATTCCACTGAAACCTATCCCTCATGCTTGATCTTGCTGGTATTTCAAATACTAGTGGCATAGATTCTAGAGTCACGGCAATATATTAGCTATCAAACTGACAGACAAGTGCTGGTTGGTTTCCCTTAACACTCTCTAAAACCTTACTTCATTAAACTCTACTCCATACTTCAACTGAGTTAGCATCTATATCCTGCATGAAGTCTGAATATGGAATTAAAGCTACTATTTTATAAGATGATATACAAGTGAAAACAGAATTCTTGAAAATTAATTTAAAAAAAAAACTCTTTAAAATATCCTGTAAAATTCATTTTTTTACCGATTTAACTAATTTCCATCACATAGTATATTTATATGAAAACAATCAAATATATTTAAAAATGTTAAACCTTTGTTCTTTAGGGATTTCTGTATAGAAAGAGTACCATGTTTATAATAATACCTACTGTTTCAAAGTGTTTTCTAATAGTGAGCTATTAATAAGACTTACAGTTTATTTGTGAATATGCCTGAAAAGAAATGCAATTATAATTCACAAAATTTACATATATGATTAATTCCCTTTAGTTTTGTGTATTTATTGCCTGCCATGTATTTATTAATGTGGTAAATACTTCCTGTACACCATTTCTCTTTTATTAAGGCATCTTATACATGTGTAGGCAAGTATTCTAAAGAGGAAAATATACATGAAATAACATCAAAAGCACAAGGATAGAGATGCTAATTATAAATTAATGTACACTATCTACCATCTAGTTAACTCCAACTGTTGGTGACACCATGTGTGTCACTTTAGAACTGTGCTCCATAGGAATTTTCATGTTGATTTTTCAGAAACAGATGGCCAAGTCCTTCTCAAATGTGCCTCTGGGTGAATTTGAATCTTCAACCTTTTCGAAAGCAGCCCAGAGCATTATGTGTGTTAGGAAATCACAATAAAGAAACAACAACTTTGGTTATTACTTTCTGTTATTCTGTTATTTGTTTTTATTTCTAGTTCTTAGTTCCACAGAAAGGTTGGAGTGATCTGTTCAAGCAGGCCCATTCTTGTCCCTCCTAAACATTTTCTAACTCATCCATTTGTTTCAATTACTTTCCAGCCATTCATATTTAGGCCATCTTACAGAACAAATATTAGTTTGGAATCAAAGACTTAAGGTATTATGTGTGTAGGAAACCCCAAGTCGATCCCAATCCTTCCTGATAATTTCATCACAGCAGGCATGAGTATGTACTAAAATTTTAGAAGAGAATAGATAGAAACAAAAGCAAATCACCAAAGACAGCAAACAGCAGGCATCTTGGAAAAATCTATTATCTCTCTATAAAAATGTAAAACATGTTTCCAAAAGCAATTCTTTTTTTTTTTTTTTTTATTGTGATTTGTGTAAAAATTTACAGAGCAGATTCACTTTCCATACAGCAGTTCACATACACTTTGTCTCATGACATTGACCACAATTTGCCAATGCAACCTCTCCTCTCATACTTCCTCCTCATAGTTACCTCTTCCCTGTGTCCATCCCTTCATGTTCTCCTGCCCCCTGAGCTGTCTCCCTGTGCATAAGCAGTCCTTCTTTCTCTCATGATTGTTCTCACCAAGGAGTGTACCTACCTCAGGTAAATATTCAACTCATATGCTTGTCTATTGTTTGGCTAGAAGCCACAGGCATGGGTTCAATTCCAGACCTGAAGGGCAGCTAGGGCCTATAGTCTCAGTGGTTCCACCAGGCTATATTGGACCAGCAAACCTGATTCCCCCTTTTTTCTTTCTCCAAATGACTTTGAGTTTTGTTCCACATTGTTCTCCCTCTCTATCCAGGATCTCCTACATAGATCCCCTTCCAAGTGGTTGACAGTAGTAGCCAGGCAC
>NW_006921663.1:8608730-8609375 GCF_000298275.1 Orycteropus afer afer
TCTTTGTTAATTGGTTCCCCTTTTCTTTGTTGAAGAGGGTCTTTGCAGTCTTTCTGCCTATTCTGCCAACATGGAATGAATCCTCCAAAAGCAATTCTTAAGAGTGTTTTCCACTCAATGATATTTCTACTACGAGATTTAATATTCTTTCCACAAATATCATTAATTATAATGTTAAAATATTCATATACAAATAATATATATAATATATATATAGAGAGAATGTATAATAATGTCTAAAATATATGAAATATATGTCTGTATTTTGAATTAAATGTTTATTATTGTTTTTTAGTTAAAAATAACACATTCAATATGCACACTTTAAGAATAAGCTTAGGTTTATAAACTCTAAAAGTATCAGAAATCATAAGTTACTTAATTTAACTAAAATTAAATTATTTTTTTGTAACCCAAATTAAGTATTATAAGCATTTTGAAGAAGTAGGTAAGAATAAGATTAGTAACAGGAAAAAAATTAATAATTAACATTTTCCAAGAGTATCTCATTATTGAATGATGCAGGAAACATCAAGAGAAGATGGCAGGGATACACAGAGTCACTGTATCAAAAAGAACTGATCGATCTTCATCCATTTCAGGAAGTGACATATGATCTAGAACCAATGGTAATGAAGGAAGAAG
>NW_006921663.1:8610895-8615095 GCF_000298275.1 Orycteropus afer afer
ACAACAACAACAAGAGTATCTCATTGTCATTTCATAACGTGACAAGGATGACACTTTTGTTTCTAGCTTTTGTGCCCGAATGTCAGTGCAGCCCTTTGTTTAGATGTAGAGTAATTAAAGAAAAACAAGTTTTGGAGTTCAAATCATGCTTTTCGTTTTATCATGCTTGGTGTGAAGTGCTTTGAGACACTCAAGAATAGATGTTGAGCAGGCAGTTAAGGATGGAGTTCTGAATCTGAGGAGACATTTCCTACTGTCTCTTTCTTATTGATGTGCAATACCACTTCTATCATATATCAAGTATCTATGTGCTTGAAGGAGTGAGAACTTTGGGTTCCATCCCACCTAGCCAGTTTTAACTAATAGGGTTTGATTATATATTTTGATAAATGTCAAGGGAGCGAGAGAAGCATTCTCTCATGTTTATATTCAAAAGCACCATGGCTGTTTTTGAATTTTACAATTCTATTAAGATTATAGTATCAGTTTTCAAAGCAATGATAAAATTCCTGGTGTGATTTCAACTAGAATACAAATTAATCTTTATTTTCTTGGAGGGAAAACTCTCCCATTTGTTCCATCTGTTAATTTTCCTCTTTGCAGATCTTCTCATATGGTTTGTAACACTGACAGTGAGTTCATCATCACAGTGGTTTTCATAAGGACCCCATGTGTCTTGAGTTTCTATAAAGGAAGTCTTTATTATTCTTTCAGAATGGGACTTAGAGTGTTCTGTTTTCAAAATCATAGGTTATTACTAATTTCTTCACTTAATATTCACCGAATATTAGAGTGGTGTGAATTATTTGCTATATATATTTGCGTGACCAAACCTGTTGCCACTGAGTTGATTGTGATTTGCAGGACAGGGTAGAGGTGCCACATAAGGTTTCCTGGGCTTTAGTCTTCAGCAGCGTGGCTTCTTACATATGCCCGTGGTTCCTGAATTATCAAGGGTGATTCTTATTATAGCCTAGCCCCTGATAAAATGTAACATTCCTTGATAATTCCCTGAACTGATGAGCAAAATTTTATTAGATTCCTTTTTTACATGCACTCTGTGACTTCTAATTTTCTGTAGGTAGCTCAGTTTCAATATCTTTTTTTGGGGGTCTTGATCCTAGAATCCTTGTTCTGTATGAATAACAAAATTGCAACCTCCTGTCATTATCTGGTTAAAATATTTCAAGGACATATCTATACTCCAGCTCCTGTAACTGTTGTTGTTGTTATATGCTGTCGAGTCGGACCTGACTCATAGCGACCCCTCCTTGGGTTTCCAAGGCATTATCACCACGGAAGTAGATTGCCTCATCTTCCTTCTGAGGAGTGGCTGGTGAATTTGAACCTCCAGCCTTCTGGTTAGCAGTCAAGTGCCTTAGCCACTATGCTACCAGAGGACTAATACACTAGGTTTCAGTATTTTTTCTTTGCTTTCCAATCAGAAATTATAAAGATTTTCTTTTTATGGTTACAATTTTACAAAAATAAAGTAATCAGCTCTTGAATTAGTTATCAATTCGAATTCCTATGAAAAGGAAACTTGGCACAATAGTTTAGAAGATGGCATTAAAATTATCAGATTGATTGCATACAATGTCTGGAATCTAATATAAGATAACTGTATTATTTCCTTGAGCTTCGTTTTTGTCATCTATGAAACAGAAATAATGAAATAATAACAGTTGCAAGGATTTTTTAAAATATCATTTGGAGTACCTCTTATACTAACTTTGAGATTCTGCATTTAACAAATGGAAATTTACTGCATATTTCTCAGATAAATTCAACTATATTTTTAAGAGCTCTGGTAGCATAGTGGCTAATGCACTTGACTGCTAACCAGAAGGCTGGCGGTTCAAACCCACCAGCCACTCCTCGGAAGGAAGGTTAGGCAACCCTACTTCTGTAGTGACACTGCCTCGGAAACCCAAGGAGGGGTCGCTATGAGTCGGGGCCGACTCGACGGCACATAACAACGACAACAATATTTTTAAGAAGGAAGGGAGAAAGAGCAAGTCAGAGTTTTAAAAATATTAAGAATACAGTTAATTTTCCTGATGTTTTCAATCACAGTGTTCATTATCAAGAATGTACTTGAAATGGGAAACATGGATTGATATTTATTTAGTCAGGTCTCATGAGCATCTCATAGTGAACATCTCACAGTGCAATAGTAAACACACACACACTCACATATTCACACAACAAATGTAACCTAGAGGAAATACATATTAAAAAAAAAAAATACTGAAGTAACTTTGTTGAAATGCAGAAAGAAAACCTGTTTTGTCAGCATAGTCTTACTGGAAATTCAGGTATAATGTTGAACAAGGCTCATAGTCTTTTTATATCTTCATTCTTGTGGTAAGTATTCTCATTTTTCAAAATATCCAAATACTTAAAACTGACTACATATAAAACTCATAAACCTCTTGTAAAAAGATATAAACTCTATGATAGTTATTACTAATAACTATTAAGATGATTAAGTTGGATAATATATGTTAAAAGTAGACTTCTTTGAGGATGAACTATGTTTATTTCATTGTTTCTGTTTTTAAAATCACTCTGGTCTGTATAATTTAATAGAATGAAGATTATATGGAAACATGAATTCCTCTCATTCCTTTTTCTTTCTTTCATATCAAGTAGTATCTTATGTATGTAGATTTTTCTGTATGTGTATATCTCTGTCTACATGTTTTGTATTTAATGTCCATTAAGTTTCTTATGCACTTTAACTCAAACCTAGAGTTTAAATCTTATGTGGGTTTTTATCCTGTACAAATATAAATATTTTAAACTACTTTGGTATCCAGTTTGGCAGTATAGTTTGGATATTTATGTTTGAATTATTTTATTTTGCTAATAAACCAAACCAAACTCACTGTGATCAATTCAATTCTGACCCTTAGTGACCATATAATACAGAACAGAACTGCCCTATAAGGAGCTCTGGTGGTGGAATATCCACTGTCATTGAGTTGATTATGATTCATAATGACCCCCATTGGGTTTCCCAGGAGATAAATATTTACGGAAAAAGATTGCTCCATCTTCCTTCTGCAGAACTGCTGGTGGGTTTGAACCACCAGCCTTCTGGTTAGCAGTCAAATACCTTAGGACTTGTACCACCAAAATGGCTGCTGACCAAAATGTCAGTGGTTTGAACCAGCTGCACCATGGAAGAAAAAGGTGAGGCAGTCATCTTCCATAAAGATTTACAGCCTTAGAAACCCAATGAAGGTCACTATGAGTCAGAATCGACTTGATGGCAGTGAGTTTGGCTCTTGGTTTTGAGGCATAAAGTTTTCAAGGCTGTAAATTCTTAAGGAAGCAGGTTGCCTCATCTTTCTCCCATGGAGAGGCTGTGGGTTTGAACCACCAGCTTTTTGGTTGGCAGCCAAATACCTTAACCACTGTGCCACCTCACAGATTATTGTTATTTTCTTTTTCTACATATTTTTGCTGTAGTTATTTTCTGCTTTTAAATAATGGTTGTTATTAGTTTTTATATATTTCCAGGGAGTCTGTTTCATTTCACAGTTTAACCTTGAGAAAAAAGAAAGTTGTATGTGTGATTTTTAAAATCAATTTTTAAAATATTTAATGAATCATGGAAAAATTATATATATATATATATATATATATATACACACACACACACACATACATATATATATATATGTATGTGTGTGTAAATGAAATTTTTAAATTATATTAATGCAATCAATTTTAAGAAATTTTTTTTTTAGAATTATATTTTTCCATACTTCTACAAATATGATTCATACGCTTAGGTGATTGTTAGAAATGGGCATTACTAGCAGCTCTTCTATTTTAACTGAATCAAAATACATGTCAGAATCTTAAGTAATCATCATTAACTACATCCCTGAGCAATTTTCATATCACATAATGTTTGGGAAATATACTTCTGTATTTCCCTTTCATTTTTGAGAGTCAATGCATCATGCAAACCCTAACATTTAAACAGCGTGAAGGTAGTAGACATATTAAATATTTTTCATTTAATCATAACAATACTTTTATCTCATGTCTTTGCTCTTACCCCCTGAACATATGGTCTCCAAGTTGAATAGAAGCATGTAAACCATATGTGTACTAAAATCACCTAGTAAACTATGATTCTGTTAAATCTACCTGATTTTAAAACAAAGACAGAGGCTCATCACT
>NW_006921663.1:8615517-8623706 GCF_000298275.1 Orycteropus afer afer
CTCAGAAGGAAGGTTGGGCAATCTACTTCCCTAGTGATACCTCCTTAGAAACCCAAGGAGCGGTCGCTATGAGTTGGGTTCGACTCAAAGGCACATGACAACAACAAGAATATGAAGGATGAGATTGGTGAACATGGAAGTATCAGTCTGTTGGCTGCGGAATTTTCCAGTTTTGCCTCAAAGCTCCAGGAATAATTTGGATGACTTCAGGTACATTTTCACTACCTGGTCCCTTTTGCTAACTGTGCTCTTAAACCTTTATCTCTTTTTATATTCAGACTTTTGTAGATTTTCAATAGGAAAATATGTGAGAATAAATCAGAAATTACATATTTTATAATTTTATAGTAATAAATAATAAAAGTAATAATTTATTTTTTATATTTGAAAACAGAAGACCAAGATGATTTAGTATTTTGAGAGGAAGTTTTTTAATTTGTTGAATAATAAATTTCTACCCCATAAGAAATTTACTTTTGCATATAAAGAAGAAGAAAGTAGCTACCCCTAATGTATAGATAAGATAAAATCAAAATTCAAGGGGGTATACATTCATGAGTTTAATCCTTGAATTATTTTATAAGATGAAGCATATTTTGCTTCTGGAATAACACAGTGTTTTCACCATTCTGAAAAGTTATCCCAGTTGCTGAGTCTCCTTCTTTACATACAGAACATAATTATATACCCTTTAGCTAATTAAGAATAATTCATTATGCTAGTAAAGCCTTCTAAAATATGAATGTTTGCATATTGAGGGCCTGTTTTTTTTTTTTTTCCCCTTCCCCTTAGGGCAGAGATAACATAAATAAGAAGAAATATCCCATGAATTAACTTTTATCTATACCACAGAAAGTCATATACTGTATTTTTTCACGAATAGCACTTCCATGTAAATAATGCACATACACACATACAATGGATGGAAATGATGAAATTATGTAAAACATTCTGGTATAGCAAGCCCATGCATACATTGCACATATTTGTAACATTTCCAGAAGTGAATTATTTCAGCCTCACTCACCCTTTAATGTTGCTTTTCATTATATTTATGTAATAAAAGTATAAGTCACTGTGAAGAACTCATGTGTTGAGTTTGATAGTAGTACCACAGTAACTGGAAAATAAAGAATTGATATTGTGTGTTTTCTCTGTGGCAGATTGTGGGGGACCTGAGAGCAGTGTCATTCCTTGCAGCTGATCTGTGTCCAAGTACCTCACTCTGGAGACAGAGGATCAGGAGAAAGGCTGTTCTGGGGCTGCCACAGTGTAAGCACCAACTAGTCTCATGGAAGGCCGGAGCTATTGCCAACATGATATCAGATACATCCCCACCCCTCCGCCTCTTTAAGTCTGCAAGCAGGAGGGTGAAGGTGCAGGCACTACACTGCTTCATCCCCATGCAGCTGCCCAGGTAGCCAGCTGAACTTTCTCTCTCCTGAATGAGGAATCTGCAATTTCCTCTACTTCTGCAGCTTCCCTGCCCATCTTAGGGCATCTGGGCAGTCAGCTAGCTCAAACAGCCCAAGTGTAGTAGCTGGCCAGAATGATGGAGTGGTGGAATGCGCACAGCTGTGTTTCATTGGCCTCACCCTCTGGAGCACCCTCTTCAGCCCCAGGTGCTCAGACCCGCTCACCTTCTAGACTAGGGCCACCATGGCTATGTTTGTTTACAGGGTTAAAAAAAAAAATGTGATTTTTCCTACATTGGAGAAAGTAGCTTGCAGAGCAGGGAAGGAATCTTTCTGGGAAAGAGGTTGCTTTAGAAACTTGAGGTCTGTTTCTGGTAAGGATCTGTTTCTGGGAAAGAAACTTCTCTATCAGTAAGCACTAAGATGAAAATTTAACATTAACTCTATTGTAAAGAAAAAAACAATGAAATTGAAATCAGTAACATGTAAAAAAATATTGATATGTGTGCCTTTGGAAATTATACACAGAGTTTGCACAGTATGCAAAAACCGGTACACTCCTGTTATTTGTGTGAAAATACAGTAACTATTTTCTGTTGCCTGATATATTTAAAAGACTCAGTTCTATTTTGAATGTATTGTTTTCAACTTAGGTAATACAAACACACACAGAGATATTAGATATATAAAATAAGAGTGAGATTGTTGTTGTTTTTATGTGCCGTCAAGTAGGACCTGACTCATAGTGACCCCTCCACTTGACTGCTAACCAGAAGGCCGGCGGTTCAAACCTACCAGCCACTTCTCGAAGGAAGGTTGGCCAATCTACTTTGTAGTGGTACTGCCTCGGAAACCAAAGGAGGGGTCGCTATGAGTCGGAGCCGACTCAACAGCACATAACAACAACAACAACAACAACAACAATCGCTAAGTAAGTAGATTGCCCCATCTTCCTTCTGGGGAGTGGCTGGTGGATTTGAACCACCAGCCTTCTGGTTATCAGTCAAGTGCCTTAGCCACTATGCTACCAGAGCTCCCAAGACTTAAATAATTGACTCAAAATAATAGAATAGAAAATGAAAAGCCAATCAGTTTTTCCCTCTACTTGGCTCTTATTCACTGGACAGGTGTCTTCATCTGTGGCAGTTAAAGCCATGCTCTCTGAAAGCATGCCTCTGATATCAGGAAGATGAGAATAAATAGTACTGTAAAACTTACCTTTTAGAAAGCTGCTAAAGTCATAGAACTGCACTTTTATTAGAAACACATTTCTATCACATTACTTTGTTTTATATAAGATAGGACATCCGTTCAGTCATTTAATGGATACAAAGAAAAAATATTTTATTTCTTAATGCTATTTCTTTATCTCTTCAATTTTAATTTTAACCATGTTCAGCACTATTGTGAATTATCAGGCCAGTAAATGAGACAAAAAATATTATCTCACCTTTGGAGATGCTGTTATTTGTACATATAAGGATGTGCTATCTTTACTACCATTGCAAACTAAAATTAATCTGCCAGTTGGCATCATGATGAGCTATCTTAGGAGCAACAATAAAAGAAGTTAGATTGGATCTTAATCTTTTCCACTCTTATGAAGTGAAGATCTATTAAAAATAATGAAACTATGATAACAGCAATTTGCCTGGTACTGCTGTCCCAAATCAGGGCTGTAGCTAGAGGCAGCTGTAGGTATTTTATTGAAAGCTAAAGTAAATTGGGGCAGTTCCCCTAGCAGTATAAATTAGTTAGAACCTTAGAGACACAGGTATATTTTAGGAGCAAAGCACTGAACTCTTTTTCTAAGAATTATGTCACCTTAATTCAGTAATTTGGTATGCCTTAGGGTTTGCATGTATTTTAGAGATACTGTAATGAAGCGTGTGAGTATTCGTTTAAACACAGAAGTCCCCCAAGAATAAAAGCCATGCCTAATTCACTGGAAATGCTATCATTCTCAGAATGATTCCAGGAGTAATGTAAACTCGTACTAGATAACTTAGATAAGTTATTAGGAGCATATGGGATGAAATGGGTAAAGTGTGCTAAAGAAATCACAAAAAATTAGGTCATCTTCAAAGATTAATAAAAATGATGTAGTTTACAAACTGAAGAACTAAGAGTGATTTGCCTCCCTGTTTTATTTCATATTGTTCTCTCTTGCTTAGATGGATCTTCACCCCTATTCCAAGGTGGTCAAAACTTATACAATCATGTGTTGTTTAACATCCATGATATGTTTTATGAAGTGGGACACTATGCAGTTTTAATAATGTGTGAACACAATATCTAGTTTGGTTCTGCTGTCTCTTTAAGCATCTCTAACAAATTTCATGATGAGAGGGACTCACTTTGGTGTTTGGTCCTCAATCCACTTCGTTAGCAATTTCTCCATATCAGATGAAGGTCCTACCTGCATTGGCATTAGCCTTGAAGCTTTCAGGTGAACTAGTCCTTTCACCACTTAGAGAAATTTTTCTTTGTTTTTGAGCATCTTTATGATTGTTGAGTGCAATATACCTAAATCAAAAGCAATAGCATGTACTTATTTTACACCTTTGTGTTGTTTGATAACATTTTCACTTCCAAACTGATACTTCTCCTTAGACCTTTGCTGCTATCACTAGAGCTTGTTTTACTGTATTCGGGAGCCCTGATGCTCTTCATGATAATATTTTCCAAAGAAAATTATACAGACAATGACACATTTCAGAGACACACAATACACAAAATTGGATTTTGCTGCCTATAAGTTGAAGCATACACTGTTGTATGGTACACATTTTAGATAGAAAGTACAATACAGTGCATACATAAGCCACTCAGAGATTCTTATTATTAATTATCAAGAGACAAGTATTATAGGTTATATATGTACTGTACCATTATATGTCTAGCAAAAACAATTGCTTTGTGGACAAAAGACACGAGATATACATGTTGCATGTGGGAAACTGTTGTGTTCACTATGTCCTATTCTGTGACTGGGTTTTATGAATTCTACTACTAACTTATAGGATCATGGATAGATATGCAGATAGATCTTGCCCAAATTTATGTTATGTGGCATGAGACTTTATATGTTTTGGTGATCCAATTTATATGTTATACATAAAAAGAAAGATTTCATAAATTAGGGCAATTTCCTTTGTCTCCTTTAGTGGTCTGAAATTTCACAGAAGTGTTATGTATTGTTGAAATTAAATTGAATAAGATGAACAGATGTTGTTATGGAATAATTTGACCATTTTCTTTGTTACTATACTTTAGGGGTAAACAGTGTCAAATAGGTTTATTTTCATTAAAAAAAGAAAAAAAGAAAACCTCCATAACCAGTTTTATTAAGGTATTTTCTGTTCAGTGTTAACCAGACTAACAATAAAAAATGCTTCCTCTAATCCTGCACATGATCTTAGCAACACTCCATGTTTTACTATAACTGTATGTAATTTTGTATATTTGTACTTTGGAACAGTCTTTGTAGAAGGATCCATGCTTGGTAAAGCAGAAGGTTAGTGAAAAAGAGGAAGACCCTCAAAGAGATGGATTGACAGTATCTATAACAAAGAGCTCAAGCATAGCAGCTATTTTGAGGATGGTGTAGGGCTGGGTAGTGTTTGTTTCTGTTGTACATGAGGTCACTATAAGTCGGCCCCTAACAACAGCATTAAATTTAAATGGAAAGAAAAAAGTGTGGTGTAATCCAGGGACATGGGTTTTGGAATTAGATGGCTCTATATTGAAACCTTAGTCTATCATTTCTTATTATGTAAACTTGGATAGTTTTCTTAACTTTAATGAACCCTATTTCTACTTCCTTAAGATAAGGATATAACATTGTTATGAGAAAACTAAATTATAAACCTTTTATTAGAAAGTCTGTAAAACAAAACCCCCTCTTCTAATTCTGGCTTTGGGAGAATATTTAATGTGAAGAAAAATATTTTTATCTCATTTTTATTATTTGTAGGCGCTCTGATGGTGTAGTGCCTATGGTATTTGATTGCTAACCAGAAGGCTAGTGGTTCAAACCCACCAGCCACTCCTCGGAAGGAAGACTGGGCAATCTACTTCCGTAATGATACTGCCCCAGAAACCAAAGGAGGGGTCTCTATAGGTTGAATCAACTCAACAGCAGTGAGTTTGAGTGAGATCATTATTTGTATTTATTGTAAATACATACATGGCCCTACTTTATAAACAATAATAGAATTTTTACTCTACTAAATGTGCTTGGATTTGAACTGAATATTGCCAGATAAATATGAATTGTACTTTTGATTCAACTTCTATGGTTTTATAATATAGAGGTGATGATGAAACATTTTTCTGGGGAAAAATCAATGATCTAGTGTGTCTCATTTACACAAAGAAAACTGACACATCAATGAACTGTATCAATGACAAAGTTTGCCCTGATATTCTGATTTTTAGGCTAGAAATAATGTTAAATTCTGCAGGTAAACAAAAGTCATGTTCTATACACATGATGCAATCACTTGAATAGTTAAAATGTGAAAATGCAAGATTATTATCTGAAATTGCATTCAAATAAAAAAAAAAAGAGGTGTCTTGATTAATATATTTTCACAAATTCCTAAGCAGTGAAGACACAGACCACAATAGGCCAGGAAAGCAAACATCAGAATGAAGTAATCTTGGAAGATTCTTTTTCTACATATTTTAATACACTGGCTGGTAGAATTTTTTTTTTTTTTTTCTAAGACTTTGTGATGTTATTGTATCTATATTTATTTGGTGATTGATTCAAAAATTTTTTTTCTTTTTTCTTTTTTGTTGTGTGCATCTATTCCTATAAATTGCCCTCTGAGTACTGTTTTTGCTGTGTCCCAAATATTTTGGTCTGCTGTGTTTTCATTCTCATTTGATTAAAGGATTTTTTCTTTTTTTAGTTTTTACATTGTTTATTCCTAGTATAGTCTATGATATTATCCTTTTTTTAAAAAAAAAAAAAGAAAATTTTATTGTGATTTGGGTGCAAATTTACAAAGCAGATTTGTTTTACTCTGAGCAGTTCATGCACATTTGATTTCCTGGCCCTGATTACAATCCCCAACCATAAAACTCTCTTCCCTCTAGAAGCCCTGATTTATGACATAAATAGACTATCAAACATGACCCAGAATACACAGGAGGTAGAAGACAAGCTAGATGACTGGGGCCTTTTAAAAATTAAATTCTTATGCACATTGAAATACTTAATCAAAAGGGTAAAAAGAGAACCTACAGATTGGGAGAAAATGTTTACCTATGACATATCTGACAAAGGACTTATCTCTAAAATCTATAGAAAACTTTAACACCTCAACACCAAAAAGATAAATAGCCCAATTCAAAAATGGGCAAAAGACTTATCAGACATTTCACTAAAGAAGATATGCTGGTGGCCAACAAACACATGAGGAATAGCTCATGATCTTTAGTCATTAGAGAGATGCAAATCAAAACAGCAATGAGATATCATCCCACCCCAGCAATAATAGCAAAGTTCAATAAGACAGAAAATAACAAATGCTGGTGAGGTTGCTGAGAGATTGGAACATTGCTGGTGGAATTGTAAAATGGTACAACCATTGTGGTAAACAGTATGGCATTTCCTTATAAAACTGAAAATAGAAATACCATTGACCCAACAATTCCATTACTAGGAATATATCCTAAAGAGGTGAGAGGCAGTGCATGAACAGACATATGCACACTTATGTTCATCACAGAACAATTCATTATAGCAAAGAGATGGAAACAACCTAAATGCCCATCAAGGGATGAATGGATAAACAAATTATGGTACATTCACACAATGGAACAGTATACTACATTAAAGAACAATGAAGGATACATGAGTCATCTCACAATGTGGATGAGCCTGGAGGGCATTATCCTGAGTGAAATAAGTCAGTCTCAGAAGGACAAATATTGTATGAGCCCATCACTGTAAAAAGACAAAGAAGGGCTTTCTTAAGAAAGGGAGCTCACTTTGCAGGTTACCAGGGTAGGGAGGAAAGGGGAGGGATTAATTTCAGGCTAGTTTGGGGCCACACGCTGATGTGGGTAAGGGGAGGAATGATATAGAAAAAGTATGTGACCACCATGATAACATTAAGAATAAGAAGGACACCAAAGATATAAATGATATACACATAAGATATGAATGACAGAGGCTAATACCAGTATATCTACAATATTGCATTACTATTAGCACCAAACACCAGGCTACAGATAAACACATAAACATCTGAGAAGATCAGATGGGGGGCAGTGAACAGGATTATACTCTAGACCTATGATAGATTCAGCTGAGGCTAATTTTTCACAGATACCAATGATACAAATTATCATCAATCCTTACAGAAACAACAGAAGACAAACATAGAGCAATCCCTCAAAAACAGCCAGACACTGTAGGAGAGAGATCCAAAGAATCTACCGACTCGGGACCATAGTATTGGCGAACACCAGACTCAATTGGCACAATAAAATACATAAAAATCTTGTTCCACGGCCTATGTTGGTGAGTAGCGACTGGGGTCTTAACAGCTTTCACATGGCCATCTAAGATGCAGCTAATGGTCTCCTATCATCAGAAGCAAAGAAGCTTGAAAAAAGAAACAAACCAAGGACACTTGGAAGCAATAAGCCCTAGGACATGATGGACTTTGAGACAAGACATAGATTGTGCCCAGCTACCAATGCCAACCACTTGGGAAAGGATCAAAACTGGAGATCCTGGGTAGAGTGGGAGGAAAA
>NW_006921663.1:8623806-8635003 GCF_000298275.1 Orycteropus afer afer
TTTTTTTTTTTTTTCTAATTATAATATATTATTAAACACTGTCAGAGTTCATGACATGGTGGGAGTTTGGGAAAGTTTACTTCATATCAGTATCTTCCTGAGGGCATCACCAAATAATGTGGTGATCTTGAATAAATGTAGATCCTACATCATTCAAAATTAATTAAGGTAGAGAGCTGTTCCAATGTTGACCTCAGGTGACAGAATCAAAGTCAGTGTTTCATTATGGAAGCTAAATATTAACCAAATTTCAATTTGAGGAGGAGTATATTGATTTCTTGAGTACACATCTCTTAATCTAAATCATATTACAAGTATTCCTCTAGCTTGAAATTATATTTTAGAAGTTAAAGTTTGCTGCTGTTGTTGTTAGGTTCCATAAAGCCAGTTTTGACTCATAACAACTCTATCTATCTATGAATGACAGAACGGGACACCACCTAGTCTTGTGCTATCTTCACAAATATTTTCATGTTTTGCCCTATTGATGCAGCCACTGTGTCAATCCATCTCTTTGAGGGTCTTCCCATTTTCACTGACCCTTTACTTTATAAAGCATAATATCCTTCCCCAAGGATGAGTCCCTTCTGACATGACCAAAGTACAAGAAATGAAGTTTGGCAATTCTCATGTCTAAAGAGCACTCTGACTGTACTTCCTCCATTACTGCTTTGTTCATTCTTCTAAGAGTCCATGGTACATGCAATAGTCTTCATCAACACAATTCAAATGTGTCACATCGATTCTTCCTCAGTCTTCATTAGGCATCATCCAGATCTCAAACAAATATGAAAATAACAATCAAACAAACAAAAAAACTCACTGCTGTGGAGTCGATTCGACTCATAGTGACCCCTCCTTGGATTTCCAAGGTGGTATCTCTATTGAAGTATGTTGTCCAACCTTTCTTCCGAGGAGTGACTGCTGGGTTTGAACCACTAGCCTTTTGGTTAGCAGTCAAATACTATGGCTGAGTTCAGGTGCATCTTAGTCTTCAAAGTAACATTTTTGCTCTTTAATACTTTAAAGAATTTTTCTGCAGCAGATTTACTCAAAGCAATGTGTTCTTTGCTTTCTTGACTGGTGCTTCCACAGGTGATGATTGGAAATCCAAGTAAAATGAAATCCTTGACAATTCCAATCTTTTCTCCATTTATCATGATGTTGCTTATTGATCAGTTGTGAGGATTTTTATTTTCTTTATTTTGAAGTTTAATACATACTGAAAGTTATAGTCTTTGATCTTAATTATAAGTGCTTCACGTCTTCACTTTTAGCAAGTAAGCTATAATGAGTCGTACTCTATAATGAGTTGTTGCAGGTGTTGTACTCTTCTTTGTATAGCTGAGCTTCTCAGATTATTTGCTCAGCAGAAAGATTGAGTAACTATTGTGGAAGAATACAGCCACAATGTACAACTTTCCTGATTTTAAACCATGCAGTATCCCTTTGTTCTCTTCAAATGACTGCTTTCTTGTTTACGTACAGGATCCTGGTGATCACCGTTAAGTTTACTGAAATCCCCATTCTTCTCAATGTTACCCATAATTTGTTTTGACCCACAGAGTGGACTTCCTTTGCAAAGTCAATAAATTAGGTAAACATCTTTATGATACAAATGATTCTTTGCTTTCAGCCAAGATCCATCTGACATCAGCAATGATATCTCTCTTTCCACATCCTCTTCAGAATCCAGCTTGCATTTCTGGCACTTCCCTGTTGATGTACTGGCAAAACTATTTTTCAAATTATTTTCAACATAATTTTATTTCCATGTGACACTAATGATATTTTGCTATAATTTCTGCATTTTGTTGGATCATCGTTCTTTACAATGGGCAAAAGAATGGTTCTCTTCCAGATGGTTGGCCAGTAGTTTGGCCAGGTATCTGTCTTCCAAATTTCTTGGCATAAATGAAGGGGCACCTAGAGAACCACGTGTTAGTTGAAAAATCTCAATGAGTATTCCAGAAATTCCTGGAGCATTATTTTTCACCAATTCTTTCATTGCTCCTGGGACTTCTTTTTTCAGTACCATCAATTCTTGACCATATGCCAACTCTTGAAATGGTTGATCATTGACCAATTCTTTTTGGTATAGTGGTACTGTGTATTCTTTCCATCTTCTCTTGATGTTCATGTATTGTTTAATATTTCACCAATAGGGTCTTTTAATATTGAAACTTTAGGCATGATTTTTTTTTTCTAGTATTTCAGCTTGAGAAATGCTGAGTATGTTCTTCCCTTTAGATTTTCTTCCTCTGTAAATTTCATTGTGGCACTTAATTTTGTTTTCTTAAGCCACCCTTTGAAATATTCTCTTCAGCTCTTTTACTTAATTATTTTTAAAATTTGCTTTACCTATTTTCCACTGAAGAGAAAATTCAGAGACTCCTCCAACATATATTTTGGTCTTTTCTTCCTTCCCTGCCTTTTTAATGTCTTTTTGCTTTCTTCATGTATGATGTTCTTGATGTTATACCACAACCCCTCTAGTCTTTGTTCATTGATGTTGAAAGAATCAAATATATTCTTGAGATAACCTCTAAATTTAAGTGAGATATACTCAAGGTTGTATTTTGGCTCTCATGGAGTGATTTTAATTTTCTTCAGATTCAAGTGAAACTTGCTTCTAGACAAGTGATGGATTGTTCCACAGCCATCCCCTGGCCATGTTCTGATGATGATTTTGCATCTTCATCCCCCCTCCCCCCCGCAAATATAGTCAATTTGATTCCTCTGTATTTCATCAGATGAGATCTGGATGTATAATTGCCACTTTTGTTGTTGAAAAAATGTGTTTACAATGAACCACTCATTGCTCATGCAAAATTCTATCATGTGGTCTCTGGAATTCTTTCTGGCACCATAGCCATATTTTTCAACTGCTGATGCTTCTTCATTTCCAACATTTTCATTCCAATCACCAGTAATTATTAATGTATCTTGACTGCATGTTTAGTTAATTTCAGACTGCAGAAGTTGGTAAAAATCTTCAAGTTCTTCCTCTTTATCTTTAGTACATGTTGTGTAAATTTAAATAATATTAGTATTAACTAGTCTACCTTGTAGGTAAATGGATATTAACCTATCACTGATAGCATAGTACTTCATGATAGATATTGATATGGTCTTTTTGCTGTTGAATGTGGCACCATTCCTCTTCAATTTTTCATTCTGAGCATAGTAGACAATATGATTATCTGATTCAAAATGGCCAATACTGGTACATTTCAGCTCACTAATATCTATTGTGGAGCCCTGGTAGCATAGTGCCTAAGGCACTAGACTGCTAACCAGAAGGCTGGCGGTTCAAACCCACCAGCCACTCCTTGGAAGGAAGGTTGGGCAATCTACTTCTGTAGTGATACTGCCTTGGAAACCCAAGGAGGGGGCGCTATGAGTCTGGGCCATTGAGTTGGCTTTGACTCATAGTAACCCTGTGTGCAACAGAGCAAAACACAGCCTAGTCCTGCACCAGCCTCATAATCCTTGCTATACCTGAGCCCTTCGTTGCAGCCACTGTGTTAATCCATCTGGTTGAGGACCTTCCCCTTTTTGGCTGACCTTCCACCGCACCAAGCATGATATCCTTCTCCAGAGAATGGGCCTTCTGAAAACATGACCAAAGAAGATGGGATGAAGTCTAGCCATACTCCCTTCCAAGGAACAGTCTGGCTGCACTTAATTCAGGAGAGATTTGTTAGTTCTTCTGTCAGTCCATGGTACTTTCAGTATTCTTTGCCAGTACCACAACTCAAAAGCATCAACTCTTCCTCGGTCTTCCTTATTTATTGTCCAGCTCTCTCATCCATAGGAGGGGATTAAAATAGTGTGGTTTGGGTTAGGCTCACCTCAATCTTCAAAGAAACATCTTTGCTCTTCAGAACTTTAAAGAGGTCTTTTGCAGCAGGTTTGCCTAGTGCAATATGTCATCTGACGCCTTGACTGCTGCTTCCATTGGTGTTGATTGTGGAACCAAGTAATACAAAAGCTTGATAACTTTAACCCTTTCTCCATTTATCATGATGCTGCTTATTGTTTTAGTTGTGAGGATTTTCATTTTCATTATGTTGACATGTAATCCATACTGCAGACTGTAGTCTTTAATCCTCATCAATAAGCATTTCAAGTCATGCTCAAATTCAGCGAGTAAAGTTGTGTCATCTCACATATTACAGATTGCTAATGAGTCTTCCTCCAATGCTGATGCCATATTCTTCTTCATATAGTCCAGCTTCTTGGATTATTTGCTCAGCATACTGATCAAATAAGTATGGTGAAAGTATACAACCCTGACACACACCCTTTCTGATTTTAAATCCTGCAGTTTTCCCTTCTTTTGTTCAAACAACAGCCTCCTAGTCTATGTACAGGTTCCTCATGAGCACAATTAAGTGTCTGGAATTCCTATTCTTTTCCATGTTACCCATAATTTGTTATAATCCACACAGTTGAATGCCTTTGCCTAGTCAATTAAACACAAGTAAAGATCTTTCTGGTGTTCTTTTCTTTCGGCCAAGATCCATCTGACATCAGCAATGATGTCCCTTATTCCTGGTCCTCTTCTGAATCCACCTTGCATTTATAGAAGTTTCCTGTTAATATACCTCTGCAGCCATTTTTGAATTATCTTTAGCAAAATTTCACTTGTGTGTGATATTAATGACACTGTTCAATAATTTCTACATTCTGTTGGATCACCTTTCTTTGGAATGTCCATCTCTTTCAGTCAGTTGACCAGGTATCTATCTTCAAAATTTATTGGCATAAAAGAATAAATGCCTCCAGCATTACATCCATTTGTTGAAAGATTTTAATGGATATTTCATCAATTCCCAGAGCCTGGCTTTCAGCCACTTCCTTCATTGCAGCCTGGACTTCTTCCTTCAGTACCATTTGTGGTAGGTCAGTGTGTGTGTCAACTTGGCTGGGCCTGGTTGAATGACTGGGCAGCTGGATGCAGTATTCCCCATGATGAGACTGGTAATCAACTCCATTTTGGAATGTACTGTGAGCAGCTGAGTAGCCGCCTTTGTGTATGTGGTCTGCTTTCTGTATAAAAGAACAGCTTTGGGAATGGTCTTAACTTATGGCATGCTTGGATCCTGAATGTAGCCATATCACTGTTCAGCAGCCTGCCATGCTCTGCCGACTTTGGGACTTAAAATAGACTTGAATTAATGATCTGCCATGTGGCTTGGTAACATCAGGACTGTGCCTTTTTATTTATCGACCTTGGGCTTGTTAACCTCAGCAGCCAGTGAAGCCTTAGAGAAGAGATGCTTCTAGCTTTAGTGGGCCAGGAGCAAGAGGCAGAGTTGAAGCCCAAGACCAAGGGGCTTTCACACAGTCCCTGGTGTCTGGCACTTTGAACTTGGACTTAAAGCCTCCAAATTGTAAGAGAATAAACTCCTGTGTGTTAAGGCCATCCTACTTGTGGTATATTCTTGTCTGACTTGCACTAGGTAACCAGAACACCATTAGTTCTCGATCATATTCTGCCTCCAGAAGTAGTTGAACATAATCCAGTCCATTTTGATCTAATGACTCTTTGTGATCTTTCCATTTTCTTTTGATGTTTCCTTAATTGTTCAATACTTTCCGCATAGAATCTGTAATATGGCACCTTGAGGCTTGAATTTTTTCTTCATTTTTTTCTGCTTGAGAAATGCCATTTTGTTCTTCCCTTTTAGTTTCCAACTCTAGATTTTTGCACAGTTTATTATAATACATTTATAATAAACTGAATAATTGAAGATACCTCTCAATCTATACTTTAAAATCTTCTATTCTGCTCTTTTATTTCATTTCTGCCACATTTTTAAATATATAAGTATATGATAATATCTTTATATTTATCTCTATCTATACATCTACATTGAAAAATCAAACCAAACTCACTGCGGTCAAGTAGGATCCTACTCATAGTGACCCCTGTTTGGGTTTCCAAGGCAGTATCAGTACGGAAGTAGATTGCCCAATATCCTTCCCAGAAGTAGCATATAATATGTTCATGGTTGTATGCATAAAAGTTGTTGTTGTTATGTGCCGTTGAGTCAGACCTGACTCATAGTGACCCCTCCTTGGGTTTCTGAGGTAGCATCACTATGAAAGTAGATTGCCCAACCTTCCTTCCAAGGAGTGGTTGGTGGGTTTGAACCACCGGCCTTCTGGTTAGCAGTCAAATGCCTTAGGCACTATGCTATCAGAGGTCCTATGCAAAAAAATATGAGAGGGGAATTTAGCAATTTATTTGGATAATAATATTAACTAAATGGAGATTATTTTAGTCCTAAAACACATAAAATTACTGAATAACCAATATACTTTAATAATGTATTCATGTATATAGAATTATTTGTCCTTTGAGGAAAAAAAAGGCCATTTTAGAATATTCTTTGTTATTGTTTATAGTTGCTTAGGTTAAAAAATTAAGACAGCAATATTACTAAATGGAAATATTTAAATATTTTGGCACCACACTAAAATAATTTAGGTATTTCTTTTAAAATACATTTTATTGAAATATAATTTATGTACAGTGAAATACACAAAACTAAAGTGACGTTGTTGTTGTTAAGTGTCGTCGAGTCATTTCCGACTCATAACGACCCCATGCACAGCAGAACCAAACACTGCCCGATCCCACGCCAGCCCCACAATCCCTGCTATACTTGAGCTCATCATTGCAGTCACCGTATCAATCCATCTTGTTGAAGGCCTCCCCCTCTTTCGTCGACCCTCCACCCTACCAAGCATGACATCCTTCTCCAGGGAATGGTCCCTTCTTACAACATGACCAAAATAGGTGAGACGAAGTCTGGCCATTCTTGCTTCCAAGAAGCATTCTGGCTGCACTTCCTCCAGGACAGATCTATTAGTTCTTTTAGCAGTCCATGGTACTTTCAGCATTCTTTGCCAGCACCACAACTCAAAAGCATCAACTCTTCTTTGGATAGGTCAATGAATTATTATTTTATTATTATTTTTATGTTTGCTGTGTTCCCTTCCCTCCTCTCTCATCCCTGGTAACCAACAAAGATAGTTTCCTCTCATATATAAAACTTTCTTTGCCTTTTTATAATGATGAACTAATATTATATTTGCCCTTCTGTGATTGACTTATTTCACTCAGCATCATGTCCTCCAAGTTCATCCATGTTATGAGGTGTTTTGCAGTTTCTGCATCATTCTTTAGTGTTACATAGTATTCCATTTTGTGTATGTACCATAGTTTGGTTATCCATTCTTCAGTTGGTGGACACCTAGATTGTTTCCATCTTTTGGCTATTGTAAATAGTGTTGTGAAGAACATGGGTGTGCATATATCTGTTTTTGTCCTGGCTCTCACTTCTTGAGAATGTATACCTAGTAATGGGATTGTTGGCTCAAATGCTATTTCAGCTTCCAGCATTTTAAGGTATTACCATACTATTTTCCACAGTCCCACAAGCAGTGTATGAGAATCTCAATCTCTCCACTTCCTCACCAGCATATGTTATCTTCCATCTTGTTGAACTTTGCCATTAGTGCTGGGGTGAGATGGTATCTCATTGTTGTTTGGATTTTCATCTCTCTGATAGTCAATGATGGTGAACATTCTTCATGTACTTGCTGGCCACCTAAATATCCTCTTTGTGGAAGTGTCTATTCATGCCTTCCACTCATTTTTTAACTGGATTGTTAATCTTTTTGTTGTTCAAGTGTTGAAGTTTTCAATAAATTTTAGAGAAAAGTCCCTTCTCAGATATATCGTTGCTGATTATTTTTTCCCAATCGGTAGGTTCTCTTTTGACTCTTGGTGAAGTCTTTTGAAGCACATAAAAATTTCATTTTTAGAAGGTCCCATTAGTCTAGTTTATCTGCAGCTGTTCATCCGCTTTGGGTTATGCTTGCCAGTCTATTTATGCCATAAATTAAAAACAAAAACAAAACTCACTGCCATTGAGTCAAATCAATTCATAGCAACCCATACTTGGGTTTCTGAGGCTGTATCTCCTTGGAAGTAGATTGCCCAATCTTCCTTCACAGGAGTGCCTGGTGGGTTTGAACCTCCAGCCTTCTGGTTAGCAGTCAAAATGCCTTAACAACTATGTCAGCAGAGCTCCCATAAGCCCCTAAATTTGCCCCTATTTTTTCCATGAGGAACATTATAGTTTTAGGTTTCACATTTAAGTCTTTGATCCACCTGGAGTCGGTTTTTGTGTATGGTGTGAGGTACGGATGCACAATTTGTAGTGATCCACACAGTTGAATACCTTTGCATAGTCAATAAAACACTAGTAAAAATCTTTCTTGTATTCTTTGCTCTTAGCCAAGATCTATCTGACATCAGCAATATTATCCCTTATTCCACGTCCTCTCTGAAACCAATTTGAAATTTTGGCAGTTCTCTTTCAGTATTCTGCTTGACTTGGTTCTCTGGTGCTGCTGTAACAGAATTTCCACAAATGAAAAGTTTAAATTCCAGTAGGATTTTATTCTCCTACAGTTAGGAAACTAGAAGTCTAAATTCAGAGTGCTAGCTCTAGGGGTGGGGTGAATACCCTCTGACTTGGAGCTTCAGCTCTGCCTCCTATTTCTGGCCTATTGGAGCTAGAGGTGTTTCCTAACTCAAGCAAGTTCAGGCTACTGAGGGTGAAGAACCCTAGGTCAGCAGGTAAAATGGCATAATCTTAATATTGGAAGGCAACACAGCAGACCACTTGTTCAAGTCCAGAAAATGGAGATGAAGAGTCCACCAAATGCAGGATCCAGATGTGCCAGAAAACTATAGACCTTTCACAAAGTTTCTCTAAATATACATATATACATATATACATATATATACTCTGAAACCATGCCAAAATCCAAAGGAAATTCCCCTTCCAATGATTAACAGAAGATTCCCCATGGAGTTGATTACACTACATCCAGTCTCATTGGGAAACACTACATCCAGCTGTCCCACCACTCAAAACATAGCTATGTCAACTTGACACAAAACCTTAACTACCACACTGCAGCAACCATTTTTGAATTATCTTCAGTAAAACTTTATTTGAGTGTGACATTAGTAACATTGTTCAATGATATCCACACTCTGTTAGAACACGTTTCTTTGGAATAGGCACAAATATGGATATCTTCCAGTCCCTTGGCTAGGTAATTGTCTTCAAAATTTCTTAGCATAAATGAGTGTGCTCCTCTAGTGCTGTATCTGTTTATTGAAATATGTCAATGGGAATTCTAACAATTTGTGGCATATTTTTTTGTATTTTGTAATATTTCCAATTATTTCAGTTCAGCTTGGTCTTCTGTCAATATAACTGGTTCTTTATTATATGCTACCTCCTGAAATGGTTGAAAATCAAATATTTTCTGAAATGGTTGAACATCAATTATTTCTTTTTGGTAAATTGATTCTGTGTACTCCTTCCATCTTATTTATATATTTCCTTCATTGTCCAATATTTTTCCCAAACAATCTTTCAACACTGCAACTCTAGGCTTTAATTTTTCTTCAGATCTGTCAGCTTGAGAGGAGCTGAGCATGTTCTTCCCTTTGGATTTACTAACCCCAGGTGTTTCCAATTTAATTATGATACTTTACTTTGTTTTCTTGACCCACCCTTTAAAATCTTCTGTTCACCTCCTTTACTTCATCATTTCTTCTATTTGTTTCAGCTACTGTCCATTCAGGGAGCATTGGTGGCATAGTGCCAAAGGCACTTGACTGCTAACCAGAAGGCTAGAGGTTCAAACCCACCAACCACTCCTCGGAAGGTTGGGCAATCTACTTCCGTAGTGATACTGCCTCAGAAACCCAAGGAGGGGTAGCTATGATTCGGGTCTGACTCGATAGCACATAACAACAACAAAAACTGTCCATTCAAGAGCCAGTATCATAGACTCTTCTGATATTTTGGTCTTTTCTCCATTTCCTTTTTTCTGACATTTTGCTTTCTTCATATATGATGTCTTTGATGTCATCCACACCTTGTCTGGTCTTCACCCTTTGGTGTTCAATGGACCAAATCTATTCTTCAGATGGTCTTTAAGATAGGATATACTCAAGAACATATTTTTGCTCTTGTGGATTTGGTTTAATTTCCTTCAGTTTCAACTTAAATTAGCACACAAGCAATTGACAGTCTGTTCCACAGTTGTCTCCTGGCCTTGTTGTGACTGAAGATACTGATATTCTTCATTGTCTCTTTCCAGAGATGTAGATTTTATTCCTGTGTATTCTATCTAGTGAAGTCCATGTGTATAGTTACCTTTTATGTTGTTCAAAGAAGGTGTTTGGAAATGAGGTATTGCATTGTGTAACGTTAAAGGAAAGGACCTCTTAAAAGTGTTAAAGAACAAAGATATCATTTTGAAGCTTAAGTTGCACCAGATCCAAGCCATGTTATTTTTAATAGCCTCATATGCATGTGAGAGCAGGACAATGAATAAGAAAGACCTAAAATGAATTGATACATTTGTTTTGTGATGTTGGTGAAAAATATTGAAAATACCATAGACTGCCAGAAGAATGAATAAATCTTTCTTGGAAGAGTTACAACCAAAATGTTCCTGAAAACTAGAATACAAGAGTTCATCTCACATACATTGGACATGTTATCTGGAGGGATTGATCCTTGGAGGAAGATACCATGCTTGGTAAATTAGAGGATGAAAAAAAAAGAGGAAGACCTTCAATGATATGGATTGGCACAGTGGCTACAAAAATGGCCTCAAATATAGCAATGATCGTGAAGATGGTGTAGAGTCAGACAGTGTTTCAATCTTTCTGTTCTGAAGAAGGTCACTGGGAGTTGGAACTCATTCAATGGCACTTAACAACAACAATAACAATAACTCTATTCAAGTTCTTTCTTTCTTTTTGCTGATTTAATCATTGCTTTGTATAATTATACTTTTTTAATATTTATACTTTCTATTAAGTTGTAAAATATGTAAGCACATAGCTTGTTACACTACTATTTTAATAGCAGCTATTTCAAGATTTAATTCACATACCTAATCAGTCGATCATGTTAGTGTACAATTCAGGGTTTATTCAGAGAATTGTGCAACCTTTAACACTATCTGCTTTCATAACATTTTCATCCGTCCTCAAAGAAAACCACATTCTTTGCAGTCACACCCTACTCCTGGTACCAGCTGTGCTTCTCCAGAGAAGTAAAACCATTGAAGCTCATGTGTG
>NW_006921663.1:8635103-8669014 GCF_000298275.1 Orycteropus afer afer
TTTGAACCACCAGCCTTCTGGTAAGCAGTCAAGTGCCTTAGCCACTATGCTACCAGAGCTCCTATATATACATACATATATAGACATAGACATACGCACACACACACACATAGAGAGAGAGAGAGATTTATTTATTTATTTATTTATCTCAAGAAGATGGCCCACAGTTGTAGAAACTGTGAAGTCTTAAGGCCATAGGTCATAAATCCAACTGGAAGCTTTTTCTGACTCATGTAGCTTCAGAGACTTATGAACCCAAGATTAACAGGCAAAGCAGCAGGTTATATGCTGGCTGTAGAGAGTGATAAATCTAAGCTGTATAGGGTGAAATTGCAGGCTCTTGGGTCACAGTTTGTAAAAAAAAAAAAACAATCCCAAGATCAACAGACAAATAGCAGACCACTGGTTCAAGTCCACAGAACTGGAAGTCATATGATGATGATGCAGGAGTAGGATCTACATCAAGCAGAATGAAAACAGAGATCTTTACCAGAACATCCATGTATAATGAAAATAGGCCACACTACTGAAGAAATTCCTTTTCAACCGATTGGCTGCTCATAGCATATCTCATCATGGAGGTGATTACATTATGTCAGATCTGATCACTGGGGTGACTACATCATACCTGCCAAACCACTGAGAAACATAGCCCAGCCAAGTTGGCACACAGTCTTAACTATAAAAAAAATTTGAAAATTTATACATTCTTGTTTTCACTTTGGGAAAAACCAATTTTTTGGTCAGAATTTATCTCTCAAACATTATAAAATAATGTCATTGTGGAATATAGAAAAATAAATAAATCTACTTTATATGGATGTTTATGCAGTATATTTATCATTTTAATAGGAGATGTCTACATAATATGAACAAGAATATTATTTATTTTCTAGCCAAGGCACTTGACTGCTAACCAGAAGGCTGGTGGTTCAAGCCCACCAGCCACTCCCTGGAAGGAAGATGGGGCAATCTACTTTCGTAATGATACTGCCTCAGAAACCCAAGGAGAGGTAGCTATGAGTTGTGTCTGACTTGACGGCACATAACAACAACGATAACAAAGCCAAATGTTAACCGATCATAAGAAACTAATTGAAAATAAACTAAATGTTATATATCTGTGCATTCTTTAAGGCCCACAATTTTACAATGTAACATTGTTCTAAAAAATACATTATATATTCTAGAGAAATATAAAATGATTAAAAAGAGAAAAAAAACTGTCTATTAAAACTGCCTCTTTCAGAGCAACAAAAAGTAAGCAGTAATACTAAAACCCTTATTTCTCTGATCATGGTGGGCTCAGTTTATACTCTTTCATATATGTATTAAGATTTTAAAATATAGAAGATATTCCTCTTTTTATCCCTGGTAAACTCATGATAATCAAAGACACAAAGTTAATCTACATTTCTTAAAAAATAACTATGTGTGCTCTGAAAAGTTTATCTGAAGTCCCTGAGCTAAATCCTTGACCGCTAGCAAAATTTTGACAGTTCAAATCCACTCACAGATGCCTTGGGATATAGGCCTACTATTTGCTTCTGAAAGGTCATAGCCTTGAGAATCCTATGGAGCAGAGTTCTACTCTGACACACTTGGGGTTGCCATGATTCAGAATTAATCTGATGGCAGCTAATAGCAAAGATCTAGATGATAAATATTTAGTAGAAAGATAGAGATAAATATGTAGATAGATGACAGGTAGTTAGATAGATAGAGGATAGATAGGTGACAGATTGATTGATGGTTGGGCAGGTGGGTGTACAGACAGATGGATGGGTGAGTAGACAGAAAAACAGATTTATATTTTATGTAAACATCATAATTCAAAGTGCTTATTGATGTTTATTCTCATATATTTTGGCATATTGTTAGGTTCACTTTATTAAAGGATCCACATTCTACACATTCTATTAAATATCTTGTGTAGATAATACCAGTGTATTATTCTATTCAAAGAATACATGTAGATGATAATAGACGCAAGTGGGTAAATTAGTCTCTCTGAGCACATGGTTAAAATTGTTAGCAGGAGCCTTGTCAAATAGCATTGTTAATAATGAAATGACTACAAGTGTTAAGTGTTTTCATTATTTCTAGTGCAGCTAAATACAACACCTGACACATAGTCCTTTAATTCCTTATCCTTAAAGTTATAATGATATCAAGAAGTGATTTTGTTGAACAATTTTGTTTATGGAAGTGGTGCTGTCTGCCAAATTAAACTATTTCTAAAAAGACTGCTCATTTACTGCTTTGGATTTCAACTAAACATATTTAAAAGATAATGACATAATGTATCTGAAAAACTTTAACTTGACTGGCATAAATTTTAAGTAGAAATATTCCATCTATGCCAGATATCGGTATCCATATCTGTTAGGCATGGTGCCCTTTTTGAAAGATTTTTATGGCTTAGGATAGTGGATATGAACTTTTCCTGCATATTAGAATCACTTGGGGAGCTTAAAATGTTACTAATGTCTGGGTATCACCAGAAATTCTGATTTTATTGGCCTGGAGTTGTGCATGAGCATTGCAACTTTTAAAAGCTCTTCAAAGAATTGTAATGTCCAGTAAAAGTGTAGTTATCTTACCATTTCATAGAGTTTAGAGGGAGGAAGTGTTCTGGTTACCTAGTACTGCACTAACAGAAATACCACAAATGGGATGACCTTAACACACAGGAGTTTATTCTCTCATAGTTTGGAGGCTTTAAGTCCAAGTTCAAAGTGTCAGGCTCTAGGGACTGGGTGAAAGCCCCTCGACCTTGGGCTTCAGCTTTGCCTCTTGCTCCCAATCCACTGAAGCTAGAGGCATCTCTTCACTCAGGCAGCTACTGGCTCCCGAGGCTAACAAGCCCAAGGTTAAAAAATAAAATGGCACTTTCCCGATGTTACCAAACCACACAGCAGGCCATTAATTCAAGTCCATTTTAAGTACCATGGTCGGCAAGAGCATGGCAGGCTGCTGAACAACAATACGGCTACATATAGGGTCCAAGCATGCCATAAGCTAGAGACCGTTCCCAAAGCTGTTTTTTATATACGGGAAGCAGGGGACATACCCAAAGGCAGTATTCAGTTGCTCACAGTAGATTTCACCATGGAGTTGATTACCAGTCTCATCATGGGAAACACTACATCCCACTGCCCAGCCACTCAACCAGGCCTAGCCAAGTTGACACACAAACTTAACCATCACAGAAAGGTAGTCATCTTAGATTTTATAAATGTTTCTTTGGTATGACAGTGTCTAACACTGAATGCTATTTTTTAAAATGTATTATAAATAACTTATTTGACAACACACGTTTTTGATTTAGCTATTAAAAACCCATAGTTTAAATAAAAAGTAATAGAAAACTATTTTTAAATATTACTTTTGGTTTCTTAATCCATTATGTTTGACTTTAAAATACTTGTAAATTCTCCTTCTTAATAGGGGTAAATCTATTTTGGAATAAGTACAGTCCGAATGCTCCTTAGAACCGATGATGGCCAGACTTTGTCTCACACACTTTAGACTGGTTATTGAGAGGTAAAAAGCCCTGGAGAAGGACATCATACTTAGTAAAGAAGAGGGTAAGTGAAAAGGGAGAAGACCCTCAATAAGATGGATTTACACAGTGGCTGAAAGAATGAGCTCAAGCAAAGTAATAATTGTGAGGATAGTGCAGAACCAAGCAGTGTATTATTCTGTTGCACACAGGGTAACTATGAATTGGAACTGAGTTGATGACTCCTAAAACGAACAACACTATGGGGAAATAGTGGTTCAGTGGAAAAATTTTTACCTCTCATGTGGGAGACCTAGGCTTGATTCACAGCCAAAACATCTCATACACAGCTACTACCAATCTGTCAGTGGAGGTTTGTATGCAGCCTGTGGTTAGCAGGTTAAGATGGAGTAGGAAGAAAGCCATGATGAATCTACTTTCAAAAGTCAGCCAATGAAAACCCATGGATCACAATAGTCTGATCCATGACCAATCATGCAAGTGGCACAGGACCAGCAGCATATTGTTCTCTCATACATAAGGTCTCCATGAGTCAGTGGCCAACTCAATCACAAGTAAAAACAACTTTGTTGTAATGCATTTTTTGCACCATTAATATTTATGAAATAAAGAATATGTATTAATGTGGATTAAAACTCAATGAGATACTCATAGATGTTTAATGACCAATTTATTGAGGGACAAAAGAGTCCTGATTTGTAGTATTTGGTAATTTTCATAATTTATTTATTCTAACATATATACTTCCATGCTACAGCAATGATGTCAACAAGCACACAAAATTACTGAAAATTTAAGGCTGCTCTGTTAAGTTCTGGTAGTGTAGTAATTGAGGCTTTTGACTACTAACTAACAGGTTGATGGTTCAAACCCACCAGTTTCTCTGTAGGAGAAAGATGTGGCACTCTGCTACTGTCTATATCCTTGGAATATTTACAGCCTTGGAAACCCTATAGGACAATTCTACTCTGCCCTAAACTGTCACTATGAGTCAGAATCAAGCAGCTGGCAATAGGTTTGGTTTGGTTCCTGTAAGCTTGGAGCCAATCCTAACACATCATTGTCAGTGATATTACATATGTTTATCCTTTTGTATAACAGTAAAAGTCTTACAAAATATATCATTTTATCCCAAATCAATATTTTTATAGAGTAATAGTGAAAGTAATTTCAATAAATAGAAGAGAAATTAGAGGCTTAATGAAGATGTAAGTTGCTCAAGGCAAGTTAGTCATGCTGTCAAACACATTGAGTACCTACTATCATTCAAGTGGTATTCTTTTTGTGAATTCATGGCAATGTGCCTACACTCAAGGAGCTTTGATTCTACTGGCATATAGGATAAATTCAATGATTGATACACTTTATGAGGAAAATAAGATTTAAGATGTCCTAGAGAGTGACTTGTGCAGGAAACCACTTAGGGTTGAACTGTGGAAGAGGTTTATGAGGAGGTATAACTTGAATTAAGTTGTTAATGAGGTATAAAAAAAAATGAAGGTCTGTGGTGCGAGGGAAGATATTCTAAGACAAAAGAACAATTGCAAATGTATTAAAAGGGTATTATGCAGGAAATATCAGAAATACAATAAAAGATGTGGCAAGTGCATAGTAAATGAAGTAGTAAGAAGTCTGAGAATTAATAAGGTGGGAAGATGATCTAGAACAGGCCTTGCAGAGTTTGTAATTTGGGTTTTATTTTACATGTGATTAAAGGAGCTCTGGTGGCACAGTGGTTAAAATATTTAGCTACTAACCAAAAATTTGGCAGTTTGAACTCATCAGATACTCAGCAGGAGAAAGATGAGACAACCGGCCTCCAAAAAAAAAAAAAAAAAAATTACAGCCTTCCTTAACAACAAAAAGACAAAAATCCAATTTAAAAATGATCAGAGGACATGAACAGACACTTCATGAAAGAAGACATTCAAGTTGCTAACAAACACAGGAAAAAATACTCAATCATTAGCCATTCCAGAGATGCAAAACAAAACAACAATAAGATATCATCTCACTCCAGCATTAATTGTAAAGTTCAAAAAAACAGAAAACAACAAATGCTGGTGAGGGCGTGGAGAGACTGGATCCTCATACACTGTTGGTGGGACTGTAAAGTGGTGCAACTATAACGGAAAATTCTTCCTTAAAAAGCAAGAAACAGAAATATCATATGATCCAGCAATCTCACTAATATGCATATATCTTAGAGCAATAAGAGCTATAACACAAACAGATATGTGCACACCCATGGTCATCATAGCACTGTTCACAAAAGCAACCTAAATGCTCATCAACAGAGGAATATATCAATAAACTCTGGTACATACACACAATGGAATATTATGCAACGTTAAACAATGATGAATCTGAAAAACATATTATACTATAGATGACCTTAGAGGCCATTTTGTTGAGTGTTAGTTAATCACAAAAGGACAAATATTGTATGAGCATACTATTATAAAAATCAAGAAAAGTGTTTCACAACAAACATGTCTACCAGTGGTGTGTGAGGAAGGAAGAGTACACCATTAAATATAGGTTAGACACATATTAACTTGCACAAAGGAAAATTAAAAAAAAAAAATCTACACAAACTTACCAAAAATTATAAACAACAGTAGAGTAAGTTGGCAGATGAGTAGACATAGACACTCATACTGACATAATTGTTTTTCTCTAAGAAGTAGAATCTTCAGTTCTATCCTTTCCCCATAATAAATTGTACTTGTGAATATAACAAAAAATATGGGGAAAAAAAAGAAAAGAACTCACAAATAGTAAATAACATAGCTGGCATTCAGATAGAGGGCTATCCACTACATACCTTGGGAAAAGAGTGACTTTAGGCAGCTATCGAGTCTTAGGACCTTCTGTGAGCATGAGCTGAAAAAAAATTGTTGTTGTTGTTATGTGCCTTCGAGTCGTACCCGACTCATAGGGACCCCTCCTTGGGTTTCCAAGGCAGTATCACTACGGAAGTAGATTGCCCCATCTTCCTTCCGAGGAGTGGCTGGTGGGTTAGAACTGCTAGCCTTCTGGTTAGAAGTCAAGTGCCTTAGGGAATATGCTACCAGAGCTACCTTGAAAAAACAAAAATTAACGCTTAAAATCTCTATGGAGCAGTTCTACTCTATCCCATAGAGTTTCTATCAGTCAGAATTGACTTGATAGCAGTGGTTGGGTTACATGTTATGGAAAGCCACTTGAGAATTTTAAGCCTGAGACTAACTATTTATGATATAAGATTCAAAAGATAACTCCACTCTGACTAGGGCAAGAATAAGACTGGGAAGCCAGATGGAAGGCTCTTGTAGTAGGTCAGCACTTGGTATCGGCAACTTATATTAAAGCAGAGCTTCCCAAATTTTCTGCAGAGATATCAGTCCTCTCAGTTCTCAAGGGCAACTGGGTGTCTTCACCTAAGCTACCATTCCAGCTATGAGCAGTCAGTCTTTTCACCCCAGTTCCAATACACATAGAATCAAGTTCTATAGTTCTATTTGCCATGGCTTAAGATGAGAAGCACTAAAAATGGATAGTAGTAAATATAGAAAGAAAGATATGAATTATGGATGTAATTTGAAGACAGAATTATCTGCATTAGCTCACCACTTTGCTGTGATTTTTAAGGAAAAATGGTAAATCAAGGACTGTCATAAATCTGTCAGGGTCTAGAGGGGAAAGAGATTAATGTAAATAAGCTGAATTGTGTACCTCAAATACATGTGTTGAATTTCTGTGACTTGTTTGAAAATAAACATTTTATTTTCTTGTGTTAGTGAGGTCTCACCAATGTAGCGAAGTTACCAAAGACCAAAACAGCAATAAGTTACACACAGGGGAAGATAGACTATGTGAGGATAATCTACAAACCTATGGATTCCTCATCATTGTAAAGGATATTAGCATGTTTTTCAGTGAATGAATTACACCAGGAAGACTTTGGAAATATTTCTTTCCTCCCTTCTCTCTTCCAGGTCTGTGTATGTTTCCCATCTTTAGGTAACTTTCATTAAAATTTCATTTATCTAAATTAATTATGAGCTTATCAAATATAAAAGACATCAAGCATATTAAATATGAAATATTGATTGAGAGTTATTTCTGTGGTTTGTTGTTGAAGATAAAAACATGAAATATAATACTTCACAAATATATTAAAACCAAGAGGGAACATACATTATGTCAGACACTATGTTGCAATTTCAAAGGTTGCAATTCCAGATTTGGAAAAGTAAGTATCTAATTAGTCAAATGTATTTCACAGATGGGTAGAAAAAACAAGAGTGAGAGCAGGAATTAGAGAGGGAGAGAGAGATTCTTTGAATTGATATGATCTTCATAATAGAAATGATAATAAAAATACAAATTTGAATGTTGTTGTTGTTGTTGTTATGTGCCGTCGAGTCAAACCCGACTCATAGCGACCCCTTCTTGGGTTTCTGAGGCAGTATCACTACGGAAGTAGGATTGCCCAACCTTCCTTCCAAGGAGTGGCTGGTGGGTTTGAACCGCCAGCCGTCTGGTTAGCAGGCAAGTGTGTTAGCCACTATGCTACCAGAGCTCCCACAAATTTGAATAGAAATGCCAAATATGAAGTGTCTACATTTACGATATGATCAAAATATCTAAAAGCTTACTTTTCCTGGGAAACGAAGATAGTCAACTGTGAATTCAAAGTCTGTAATGGTTTGATTGTCATATGTGCTATATAGATGGCCCTAATGAGTTTTGAATATTAGTAATGTCATACTTGAGATTGACATACTTATATGATAGCCTTAGGCCTTTTCTATAAGCACACATTCAAAATGAAGACTGATAGGCTAATTACAAAATATAATCATAGTATTCATTTATTCTTTTAAAACTTTAATTTTGAAATAAATTTAATTCACTCACTTTAAACTCTTTTGTGTTAACTATGATTTTATTTAACTTTTACATCTGTTATTCTTCCTTGTGTCACAAACATAAGACCAAAACAAGCACAGAAGTTGAACACTTAAATTACTTGGAAATTAAAATATTTATTTTCACGTTGATTATTAATTACTTGTAAAAGTAAATCCATTGCAATCAGCCTCAGGCTACATGTCAGTGAAATATTTTAAGCCATAAAAATAATAATAGCTACAGTATGAGAATGTTAATTATCTACTGATGTTTTTAGCCTGAAGAGATGAGTTTTACAATTTGCCCTGAAAGTTGTGAGACTAGATTCTCAAGAGGGTAAGTAGACAGGTAGTCAACTGCATGTATTGATTTCTCCTTGCAGGTAGAAGCTGAGCCATGAACCTGATAAACATCTAATTCCTCAAAGAATAAATTTTGAAATCTATGTCTTTATGGGATGGACACTTGAGAACCAGGTAGGAGCAATACTGTGAGTAACCTGTGAGAAACCTGGCATGTTTCTGTACAAACAGAGAAAGTTTTCCCAGCTACTGAATTTCAGGATTCTTTTGATCGCCTAGATAATATTTTATTATCTAGTACCATTAAAAATGTGAATCCTCAAAATTCTATCTCGTAATTTACTTGCAAAAGAAGACTAAAGAATAACAGTTGCTAAGACTGTACAGTTATTATTCACAAATGTAAGCTTAAAAGTCTTACACTTTCTTCAGAACTGCTCTATGCAAGGGGATTTTGGATAGTATTTAAATTACATATCCTCAGATAAGGAAAAAAAAAAGATCTGAATGGAACTAGTTTCAGCAAAAATCAGTTAAAAATGATTGATGTAGGGCATTGGAAGGATACTGCTCACAAAATCAAAGAAAACCTAAAAAACTAGGTTAGAGTTAGGAAAAGAACTTCATCGATCTCAGCAGCAGCAACTGAGTGCCTCTTATTCAGAGTATTGATGTGAGAATTCACCAGAACTATTTTTCACAACATTCTTTCCTTGTGTTGTGCATGCAAGACACAAATGCTCAGGAATACAGTCTGATTAGCACGGTTGGGACACGTGCTAAACTTGTTGGAGCATAGCACTGACACAGGTGTGTGATGTCATTTTCAATTTAATCAAACAAAGTCAAAGGCTACTGCTAAATAATAATAAAGGGAAAAAAAATCCCTCAAATATATATTTTTTCCTCAGTAATATTTTCTTTCCATGAAAAGCTAGAGTGATTTTTTCATGACATAACAAAACGACAACAAAAATACTTTTTATGTGCAGACTACCTCTGTTGATGATTTGATAATTTTACTTTTTTTTTAACATTTTTTAATGATTTGATGAATTTTTGCAGAGCAGATTCATTTTCCATGCAACAGTTTATGCACTTTTTGTTTCCTAATATTAATCACAATCCCCAAAATGTACAAGCTCTCTTCCCACTTCCTTCTTGTGGTTATCTCTTCACTGTGACCTTCTTCTCTAAGCATTCTTGCCTTAGTTTTCTGCCCTTCTGATCTCCCATAGTTAATTGTTCTAAGGATGCATCTCTCTGGTGTTATCATTCATCTCAGTCCTGTCTACTGGTTGGCTGATAGTTAAGCCACAGGGTATGTTCAATTCCAGGCCCAACAGATTACTGGAGACCATAATTTTAGGGGTTTTCTCAGACAATATCTGACCACTAAGCCTGTTGTTTTATATGTTTTTTTCAGTTTTTTCCACATTGTTCTCCTACTCTATCCAGCATCTCCAATATTAATCTCTTTCAAAGTGGTTGGCATTGGTAGCCAGGCATTATTTAGTTCTTCTGTTCTGAGGGTCTTATAGGCTGAGGTTTCCATAGTGCATCAGTCCCTTGGACTAATTGCTTCAATGAATCTTTGATTTTTTTTTTTTTTTTTTCACTATTCTTTGCTCTGGGTGAGTAGACACCAATAGTTCTATCTTAGATGGCTGCTCACAAGTTTTTAAGACCTAAGACACTACTCACCAAATTAGAACATAGAACAAAAAAATGTTTATGTGTACTACATTGGGCCAGTTGAGCTTGATGTCCCCATAATGTATTATTCATTTTGAAAGTATTGTTCATATGCACAGAAAAAAAAAAAAAAAAGTAAATTTTACCATTGTTTCAATATAGTTGTATTGTTATTTTTGCTGTTATTTGCCATGGAGTCTGTTCTGGCAACTCTAAGTATAAGAGAAAGAAACAATGCTCACTCCTGTGTCATCTGCACAATTGTTTCAATGATTCAGCCCATCATTGTACCCACTGTATCAATCCAACTCATTAAGGGTCTTCCACTTTTTCGTTGACCCACTATTTTACAACGCAAGATATTCTTCTCCAGAGATTGATCCCTTCTGATAACATGACCAAAATATGAGATATTATGTCTGACCCTTCTCACTTCTAAGGAGCATTCTAGCTGCATGTCTTCCAGAACAGATTTGTTCGTTCTTCTGACAGTCTGTGGTATCTTCAATATTCTTCACTAATATCACAATTCGAATGCATCAATTTTTCTTTTGTCTTCCTTATTAATTGGCTAGTTTTTATATGCATAAAAGGCTATAGAAAATATCATGACATGAGTCAGGCACAGTTAGTCTTCAAAGTGACACCTTTGGTCACTAACACTTTGTTGTTGTTATGTAACATCGAGTTGTCTCCTACTTATGTACAACAGAATAAAACACTGTCTGGTCCTGTGCCACTATCATAATCCCTACTATACCTGAGCTTATTGTTGCAGCTACCATGTCAATCCATCTTGTTGAGGATCTTCCCCTTTTTCGTTGACCCTCCACTTTACCAAGTATGACATCCTTCTCCAGAGAATGGTCCCTTCTGACAACATGACCAAAGTAGGTTAGACAAAGTCTGGCCATTCTCGCTTCCAAGGAGCATTTTGACTGCACTTCTTCCAGGACAGATTTGTTAGTTCATTTAGCAGTCCATGCTACTTTCAGCATTCTTCACCAACACCACAATTCAAAAGCAACAACTCTTCTTTGGTCTTCCTTATTCATTGTCTAGCTTTCACATGCATATGAGCCAACTGAAAAATACCGTGGCTTGGGTTAAGTGCATCTTAGTCTTCAAGGAGATATTTTGCTCTTCAGCACTTGAGATAGGTTTTTTGCAATAGATTTGCCCAATGCAACACATCTTTTGCTGTCTTAACTGCTGTTGCCATTGGCATTAATTGCAGAACCAAGTCATATGAAGTCTTTGACAACTTCAATCTTTTCTCCATCTATCATGATGCTATTTATTTGTCCAATTGTGAGGACTTTTGTTTTCTTTATATTGAGGTGCAATACATACAGAAGTCTGTAGTCTTTAGTCTTCATCAATAAGTGCTCTACATCATCCTCACTTTCAGCAAGCAAAATTGTGTCATCTGCATATTAACAATTTAAAGAGGTCCTTTGCAGCAAATTAATCCAGTGAAATACATCATTTGATTTCTTACCTGCTACACTCCATGGGTGTTGATTGTGAATCTAAGTAAAATGAAATCTTTGACAACTTCAGTCTTTTCTCCATTTATCATGATTTTGCTTATTGGTCCAATTATAATGATTTTTGCTTTCTTTATATTGAATTGTAATCCATATTGAAAATTTTAGTCTTTGATATTCAGTAGTAAATGCTTCAAGAGTCATCTTCATTTTCTGCAAGCAAGGATGTGTCATCCACATATCACAGGATGTTAATGATTCTTCTTCCACTACTGATGCCATGATCTTCATACAGTCCAGTTTCTCAGATTATTTACTCAGTATACAGATTGAATATGTATGGTGAAAGGATGCAATCCTGTCACATTCCCTTTCTGATTTTAAACCATTCAGTATTCCCTTGTTCTGTTGAACAGCAGCTTCTTGGTCCATGTACAGCTTGCTCATGAGCACAATTAAGTGATCTGGAATTCTAAATCTTCACAATGTTACCATAATTTCATATGATCCACCCAATAGAATGCCCTTGCATGGTCAATAAACACAGGTGACCATGTTTCTGATATTCTTTGCTTTCAGCTAAGATCAATCTGACATCAGAAATGCTATCTTTTTTTTCACATCCTCTTCTGTATCCAGCTTGCATTTCTGGAAGTTCCCTGTTAATATATCTCTGTAACCATTTTTGTATTATCTACAGCATAATTTTACTCTATTAATGATACCATTCAATAATCTTCACATTCTGTTGGATCACCTATTTTGGAATGGGAACAAATATGGATCTCTTCTAACAATTTGGCCAGCTAGCTTTTTCCAAATTTCTTGACATAAAGAGTGAGTGCCTTCAGAACTGCATCTGTTGACTGAAATATCTCAATAGGTATTCCATAGTCCAGGAGTCTTGTATTTTTGCCAGTCCTTTCAGTGCAGCTAAAACCTCATTAAATCCATCTGTTCTTGATCCTATGCTACCTCCTGAAATGGTTGAAAGTTGACAGATTATTTTTGTTATATTGACTCTGTGTCTTACTTCTTTCTTCTGTTGATGTTTCCTGTATTGTTCAATGTTTGCTATGACTTCCTTCAACATTATAATTTGAGGCTTGACATTTTCTTCATTTGCTTCAGCTTGAAACACACCTAGTATGTTTTTCTCATTCAGTTTTCTAACTCCAGTTCTGCACACATTTCATAATAATACTTTGTCTTCTTGAGGCACCCTTTAAAATCTTCTGTTTAGCTTTTTTACTTCATCATTTCTTCTACTCCTTTTAGCTACTATATGTTGAAGAGCAAGTTTCAGTGTCTTTTCTCACATCCATCTTGGCCTTTTATTCCTTTCTTGCCATTTTAATAACCTTTCTTCATTTAAGATTGTCATCCCACAATTTGTCTGGTCTTCATTCATTGGTTTTGATGTACTTAATGTATAATTGAGATTGTTTCTAAATTTAGGCGGGATATTCTCAAGGTCATTACTTTGCCACTCATGGATTTGCTTTAATTTTTTTCAACTTCAACTTAAAGTTGCATGTGAGAAATTGATTGTTTGTTCCATAGTCAATCCCGGGTCTTGTTTTGACCGATGATATTCAGTTTCTCTGTTGTTTCTTTTACCAGATGTAGTCTATTTGATTCCTTGTTACACCATCTTCTCTGGTCCACATGTATAGTTGCTGTTCGGGTTGTTGAAAAGGGTATTTTCAAAGAAGAAGTTGCTGTTCTCATGAAATTCTTTCATGCGTTCTCTGGCATCATTTCTATCAGCAAGTCCATATTTTCCATTTTCAGATGCTTCTTTGTTTACAATTTTCACATTTAATTAACAGTAATTATCAAACATCTTTTTCACTTGATTACTCAATTATAGACTACAGAAATTGGTAAATCTTTCAGTTTTTTTCATCTTGGGCTTTAGAGGTCTGTGTGTCACCTTCAATAATATTTTTGTTGTTATTAGGTGCTGTCAAGTCATCTCCAACTCATAGTGACCCTATGCACAGGAGAATGAAACGTTAGCCTCATGATCCTTGCTATACCTGAACCTATCATTGCAGCCACTGTGTCATTCCACCACATTGAGGTACTTCCCCTTTTTTGTTGACCCTCCAATTTACCAAGCATGATATCCTTCTCGAGAGTATGGTTCCTTCTGACAACAGGACTAAAGTAGGTGGGTTGAAGTCTGGTCATTCTCAATTCCAGGGAACATTCTGGCTGAACTTCTTCCAGGACAAATTTGTTAGTCCTTTTGGCAGTCCATGGTATTTTTAGCATTCCTTTCCAACAACACAACCAAAAGCATCACCTCTTCTTTGGTCTTCCTTATTCATTGTCCAGCTCTCATATGCATATGAGGCAATTGAAAATACCATGGCTTGGGTTTAGTGCACCTTAGTCTTCAAGGAGACATCTTTGCACTTCATCACCTGACAGAAGTCTTGTGTAGAAGATTTTCCCAACAAAACATATAATGTTATGTCTTGACTGTTGTTTCCATTGATGTTGACTTTAGAACTTAATAATCTGAAGTCTTTGAAACTTCAATCTTTTCTCCATCCATCGTGAAACTGTTTATTGCATCAGTTGTGTGCATTTTTATTTTCTTTATATAGAGATGTAGTCCATACTACAGACTGTATTCTTCAATCTTCATCAGTAAGTGCTTCAAGTCACCCTTATTTTGAGCAAGCAAAATTGTATCATCAGTATGTCACAGGTTATTAATGAGTCTTCCTTCAACCTTGATGCCATGTTCATCTTGATAGAGTCCAGCTTCTCAGATCATTTACTCAGCTGACATATTGAATAAGTATGGGGAAAGGATACAGCCCTGATGCAATTCCTTCTTGATTTTAAACCGTACAGTGTCCCCTTGTTCTGTTTGAATGACAGCCTCCTGATCTATGTATTGTTTCCTCATGAGTACAATTAAATGTTCTGGAATTCCCACTCTTCTCAATGTTATCTACAATTTGTTATGATCCATACAATGGAATGCTTTTGCATAGTCAGTAAAACACAAGTAAACATCTTTCTGGTATTCTTTGCTTTGAGTCAAATCCATCTGACATCAGTAATGAAGCTCCATGACCTCTGCTAATCCAGCCTGCACCTCTGGAAGTTCTCTGTCAATATACTGATGCAACTGTTTTTGAATTATCATCAATAAGATTTACTTGTGATATCAATGATATTGCTCAATAATTTCCACATTCTGTGGGATTACCTTTCTTTGGAATGAGTACAAATATTGACCTCTCCCAGTCAGTTGACCAGGTAGTTGTCTTCAAAATCTCTTGGCACAACTGAATGAATGCCTCCAGTGGGGCTTTTGTTTGTTGAAAAATCTCAATGGGTATTCCATCAATTCCTGGAGCATTGTTCTTCTCCAATTCCTTCAGTGCAGCTTTGACTTCTTCCTTCATTACCATTGTTTCTTGATCATATGCCACTTCCTGAAATGGATGAACAAACATTGACTAGTTCTTTTTGGTACAGTGACTCTGTATTCCTTTTATCTTCTTTTGATGCTTCTTGCATCATTCAATATTTTGCCTATAGAATCTTTCAATACTGAAACTCGAGGCTTAATTTTTTTCCTCAGTTCTTTGAGCTTGAGAAATGCCAAGCATGTTCTTCCCTTGTGGTTTTCTAATTCCTGGTCTTTGCACATTTCATTATAGTAATTGGTTTGCCTGCTTGAGCTGCTCTTTGAAATCTTTTGTTCAGGTCTTTTATCTTGTCATTTCTTCCATTTGCTTTAGCTACGCTCCACTCAAGGATAAGTTTCAGAGTCTTGTGACATCCATTTTGGTCTTGTCTTTCTTTCTCATGTTTTTAATGACCTCTTGCTTTCTTCATGGATGACGCTCTTGATGTCATCCCACAATTCCTCTGGTTTTCAGTCATTGGTGTTCAATGCATCAAATCTATTCTTTAGATAGATTCTGGAGATATATATTCAAGGTCATATTTTGGATCTTGTGGACTTGTTTTAATTGTCTTCATCTTCAAGTTGAACTTGCATGTGAGCAGTTGATGATCTGTTTCACAATCGGCTCTTGGCCTTGTTTTAGCTGAAGATATTGAGCTTTTCCACCACCTCTTGTCATAGATGTAGTCAATCTTATTCCTGTATATTATATTTGGCAAAATCCACATGTTTAGCCAGCATTTGTGTTGTTCACAAAGGTGTTTGCAATGAATAAGTCATTGGTCTTGCAAAATTCTACCATGTGTGTTCCAGCATTATTTCTGTCACCAAGGCCAAATTTTCCAACTACTGGTGATTCTTCTTTGTTTCTATCTTTTGCATTCAAGTCTCCATTGATAATTAATACATCTTGATTGTGCATTCAGTCAATTTCAGACTCCATAAGTTGATTAAAGTTTTTAATTTCCTCATCTTTGACTTTGGTGGTTTGTGCATACATTTGAATAATAGTAGTATAAACTGGTCTTCCTTGTTGGCATATGTATATTATCCTATCACTGACAGCATTGTACTTCAGGATAGATCTTGAAACACACTTTGTGATGATGAATGCCATGCCATTCCTCTTCAAATTATTCCTGGCATAGTAGCTCATATGGTTGTTTGATTCAAAATTGCCAAAACTGGTCCATTTCAGCTCACTAATGCCTAGGATATCAATATTTATGCATTCTATTTCATTTTTGACAATTTCCAATTTTCCTAGATTCATACTTCATACATTCCATGTTCCTATTATTAATGGACATTTGCAGCTGTTTTCCCTTAATTTGAATCATGCCATATCAGCAAATGGAGGTCTCAAAAATTTTACTTTATCCATATGAGTAAGGTTCATTTGCACTGATGACATAGCTCTTTCCCAGTCATATTTTGAAAGCCTTCTTACCTAAGAGGCTCATCCTCCTGCACTGTACTGGATAATGTTTCCAGGCTGTACAGAAAGTTGTACAGTAATGTTTCTCTGCTCTTGATAAAGTTTTTCCTGGCCAGTTCTTTGAGAAGTAGATGGCCTCTTCCTTCTTCCTAGTCTGTCTCAGTCTATAAGCTCCATTGTAACCTGTGCACCATGTGCAACCCTGCTGGCATTTGAAACAGTGGTGGCACAGCCTCAAGACCAACAATAACACACAAGCCACTACAGTACAACAAATTGACCAACAAGTTTGTCTCCCTTAGATATTTGAAACCTCTTTGCTCTCCCCTTACCTGGATCCCTTGTGCTGTTCTCCTCTGTCATCCACCTGGCTTGTCTTTACCCCACTTTCCTGTATGTTTGGGGTGGGGATTGTGTCTTTCTCCTTACCTGGATCCCTGGCACTCCTGTGCTCTGTCATCTCCCTGGCTTCTCTCTCTCCTGCTTTCCTGCCTTTCCATGTGTATAGCTGTCATTTATGTTGTTGAAATAAGGTATTTGCAATGAATAAGTTGTTGGTCTTGCAAAATTCTATCATATGATCTCCAGTGTTATTTCTATCATCAAGGCCACATTTCCCAGCTACCAGTGATTCTTCTTTGTTTTCAGCTTTTGCATTTCATTCACCGGTGATAATCAACATGTCTTTATTGCATGTTCAATTTCAAACTGTAGAAATTAGTAAAAATCTTCAATTTCCTCATCTTTTGCTTTGGTGGTGGTGCATTGATTTTAATAATAGTAGTATTAACTGGTATTCTTTGTAGGTGTATGGATATTATCCTATCACTGACAGCATTTTACTTTAGGACAGATTTTGAAACACTCTTTGTGATGATGAATGCCTAGCCATTCCTCTTCAATTTGTTATTCCCCGCATAGTAAATCATATAATTGTCTGATTGAAAATGGCCAAAACCAGTCTATTTCCACTCACTAATGCCTAGGATATTGATCTTTATGCATTCCATTTCATTCATGACAACTTCCAATTTTCCTAGATTCATACTTAGTACATTCCATGTTCCAATTATTAATGGATATTTTCATCTCTTCTACTTATTTTGAGTAATGTCACATCAGCCAATGGAGGTCCCAAAAGTGTTTCATCCATACTATTAAGGTCATATCTACTCCAAGGAGTCAGCTCTTCCCCAGTCATATTTTCAGTGCCTTCCTACCTGATGGGCTCATCTTCCATCACTCTATCCAACAATGTTTCAGGGATATTCATAAAGTTTCCTAATAGTATATGAGACAGTGTTTGACTGCTATTCATAAGGTTTTCACCAGGCAATAGTTTGAGAAGTAGATGGTCTCTTCCTTCTTGAGAAATAGTAGTGTTAATTTGTCTTCCTTGTAAGTGTATGGATATTATTTTATTACTCACAGCATTGTACTTCAGTATAGATCTTGGAATATTTTTTTTTGATGATGAATGTGATACCATTCTTTCTCAATTTGTAATGTTCTGCATGGTAGACCATTGATTCAAATTGTCAATATCAGTCCATTTCAGCTCAATAGTGCTTAAGATCTTTATACTTGCCATTTCATTTTTGACTACTTCCTATTTGCTATATACATATTTCATACATTGCATGTTCCTATTATTAGTGGATATTTGCATCCCTTTGTTCCTATTTTTAGTCATGTCACATCAGTAGATGAAAGTCCTGAAAGCTTTACTCCATCAATGTCATTAATATAAACTCTGCTTTCCAAACTGAGGGGCACATCTTCCAGCCAAATATCAAACAATGCTTCACTGTTATTCATAAATATAATTATAGATTTATTTTATTTTATTTTTTAAGCTGGTATTTAAAAAATTGTCTGTCAGTTTGTTGTACTGTGGTGGCTTATATGTAGCTTAGATACTGGAACTTATGCCACCAATATTTCAAATAACCACATGATCATCCAAGTAGACAGATTTCAATGGAGCTTTCAGCCTTCAACAGACTAGGGAGAAGGACCTGGTGATCTACTCCCAAAAACATTGGCCAGGAAAATTCTATGGATAGCAGAAGACCATTGTCTAATGTAGTTCTGGTCTAGGAGCACCTCAAGTTGGAAGTTACTCAAAATACTGCTACAGAAGAGCTGTCTCATCAAAATAGAGTTAGAGTTAACATAATAATGTGGATGAAATAAAATTTCCAGGACCTTTGTTTGCTGGTATGACGTTACTTAAAATGAGAAGAAATAACTACGAACTCCTTTAGTTGTCAGAACATGGAATGCTCAATGTAAGAATCAAAGAAAACCAGAAGTTGTCAGAAATTAAATATAATGTTTGAAAATTAGTATCCTAGGTATCAGTGAGCTGAAATGGACTCTTTTACCCATTTAAAATCAGACAACTGTATGACCTGCTACACCACGAATGACAAATTGAAGTAGAGCAGTGTTGTATTTACTGTCAAAAACAACCTTTTGAAATCTATCTCAAAGAAAAATGCTGTCAGTGATAAGGTAATATCTATTTGTTTACAAGGAAAATTAGTTAATACAACTATTTATTTAAAAAATTATCCATCAACCACTCCTGCCAAAGATAAAGAAATTGAAGATATTTACAACTTCTGACTAAAACTGATCAAACATGCGCTCAAGATGTATTAATAATTACTGGTGACTGAAATGGGAACTTAGAGACCAAGAAGAATTATGAGTAGTTGGAAAATATGGCCTTGGTGATAGAAATAATGCTGGAGACCACATGATAGAATTTTTCAAGACCAACAACCTATTTATGGATATAGCATTTTTTAAAAACATAAACAACGATTATACATGTGGATGTCAACAACAAGATACATGGGATTCAAATAGACTGTTGCTGTTTTTAGGTGTTGCTGATTCAGTTCTGACTCAGTGAACCTGTGCATAATAAAATCAAACACTAACCAATCCTGCGCCATCTTCGCTTTGTTGTTATTCTTGAGTTCATCATTGCAGCCCCTGTGAGAATGTGAGGATCTTCCTCCTTTTCTCTGACCCTCAATTTTAATAAGCATGATATCCTTCCCCAGTGATTGGTCCCTCCTAATAACGCGGGCAAAGTACATGAGACAGAGTCTCACCTCCTGGCTTTTAAGGATCATTCTGGCTGTACTTTATCCAAGATAAATTTGTTTGTTCTTCTTGCAGTCCATGGTATATTCAATATTCTTCACTAACACCATAATTCAAATGCATTAGAGCTCTGGTAGCATAGTGCCTAAGGCACTTGACTGCTAACCAGGAGGCTGGAGGTTCAAACCCACCAGCCACTCCTCGGAAGGAATATGGGGCAATCTACTTCCATAGTGATACTGCCTTGGAAACCCAAGGAGGGGTCATGATGCATCAGATCTGACTCAAGGACACATAACAACAACAACAACAATGTTTTGGTCTTCATTATTCATTGTCTAGCTTTTTCATGCACATGAGGCAATTGAAAATAACATGGCTTGAGCCAGGCAAACATTAGTCTTCCAAGTGACATTTTTGTTCTTTATGACGACATTTAAGAGGTCTATTGCAGAAGATTTGCCCAATGTAATATGTTGTTTGATTTCTCAACTGATTTTTCCCTAGGGGTTGATTGTGGATCCTAGTTAATGAAATCCTTGACAACTTCAACTTTTTCTCCTTTTTTCATGATGTTGGTTATTGGTCCAGTTGTGAGGAATTTTCTTTTCCCCATGTTGATATTGGAAGCTCTGGTGATGTAGGGTTTAAGGCATTTGTTTGCTAACCAGAATGCTGGTGATTCAAACCCACCAGCCACTCCTTGGACAGAAGGTTGGGCAATCTATTTCCATAGAAATACTGGCTTGAAAACCCAAGGAGGGGTCGCTATGAGTCAGATCCAACTCCACGGTAATAGGTTTGGTTTGGTTTGGTATGTTGAGGTCAAAAGAGTCTAAAAAGAAGGTGCAGTGAATTGCTTGATGTGGCCCTTCCAGCCATTGTCCTCCATTCTGTAATATTTTGTAAATCTCATTATCCATGCCTATTTGGGGTGGTGAAGTAGTTAAGGTCAGGTATCAACTTGGCTGGGCAGCTGGTAGTAGTCATTCCCTATAATGACTGCCAATCGACTCTGTGATGGGATTTAGGTTAATTCTGTTGGGGCAATGCAGGTGGAATGTATCTTGAGTCCTGCGTGCTGGAGGGTATAATTAAAATCACCACCCTTATGTTCCCTGAGGGTATACCTACGAATCTCCTGCGAAGATTCGCCCCCCTCTTGCTCCGCCTTTGTGTCTTGGATCATCCTCATCTCACCCCTGGATTTGGGACAGCAGCCATCATCTGATCTGCTGATCGAGGTTCATCAAACCCCGAGAGTTGGGAAGATCAGCCAGACCTACTCACAGACCTGGGACTCGCCAGCCTGCCAGCCTCCACCACTACTATGTGAGATCAACCCTTGGGTGTCTGTGAGTTCTGTGAGGCTTTACAGCAAAATATAGAACCCTAAGACTGGGGAAATTACTGGGAGGAGGAGGAGGAGTTAATGTCTGAAATGATGGAGTGGCATGGTAGTTTGGAAGTTTGGGACATCTTTGACCTCCGCCTCATGGGGACCGGCCTCATGCTGATCTTCCTAAGAGAAATTGTTCAAGCAGAAGGTCAATATCAGAACAAGGCCACAAGCTGACTATGGAACATATCTTCAATTTCTCACATGCAAGTTCAAGCTGAAGTTAAAGAAAATTATGACATGCCCATGAGAACCAAAGTAAGACTTTGACTATATGTTTCCTAAATTTAGAGACCATTTCAAGAATAAATTTGATGTATTGAACACTAATGACTGAAGACCAGATGAGTTGCAGGATGACATAAGTGACATTATATACTAAGAAGGCACCCCCCCCAAAAAAAAAAATCATTAAAGTTAAAGGAAAGAAAAAATGAGCAAAATGGATTTCAGAAGAGACTGAAATGTGCTGTTTAATGTAGACTAGCTAAAGTGAATAGAATAAATGAGGAAGTGAAGCAAAAGAACCAACCAGAAGTATTCAAAGGGAGGCTGAAAATGACAAAGTATTATAAGGTAATATGCAAATACCTTGAATCAAAAACTGAAAGAGAAGAATATGCTTGACATTTCTCAAGCTGAAAGAACTGAAGAAAAAAAAATCAAACATCCAGTTGTAATATTGAAGGGTTTTGTGGGTAAAATACTGAATGATTAAAAAAATATATCAAAAGAAAATACGAGGAATACTCTAGCAAAAAGAAATGGTTTACATTCAAACATTTAGGGAGGTAACTTATGATCAAGAACTGTTAGTATGAAAAGGAGATGTCCAAGCTTCACTAAGTCTTCAGGAATTGATGGAATATCAATAGAGATGTTTCAACTGATGGAGATTCCTTCACTACTGGAGGTGCTCCTTCATGTATGTGAAGAAGTTTGAAAGACAACTGCCTGGTCAATTTACTGGAAAAGATTCATATACACGCCCATTACAAACAAAGGTTATCCAATGGAAAACAGAAATGATTGAACTATATCATTGGTCTCTCTCTCAGTAAAATATTTCTGAAGCAATTGAAAAATGATTACATCAACACATAGACAGGTAACTGCCAGCAATTCAAGCCAGATTCAGAAAATGGGGTGGAATGAGACATATGATTGCTGATGTCAAATGAATCTTGCCTGAAAGCAGAAAATACCAGAAAGACATTCACCTGTGTTTTATTGACAATGCAAAAGTATTCAACTCTGCTGATTATAACCCATTATGGGTAACATTGTGAAGAATATAAATTCTAGAACTCTTAATTGGATTAAGTGGAACCTGTACATAGGCTAAAAAGCAGTTGTTCAAACAAAACAAGTGGAAATTGTGTAGTTTCAAATAAGGAAATGTGCACATCAGGGTCCTATGTTTACACTATTTTTATTCAATCTGTATTCTGAGCAAAAAATTTGAGAACTATTAGAAGTCCTGCACCACTCTCACTTTTTTGCCATAAGAATTATAAGAAGAAGAACACAGCATCAAGATTGGAAGAAGATTCATTACTAATCTGTAATATGTATATAACACACCTTTGCTTGTTGATAGTGAAGGAGACTGGAGGCACTTAGTTATGAGATAAAAGACTGCAGCCTTCAATATAGATTACACCTCAACCAAAAGAAAACAAAAATCTTCACAACTGGACTTGAAAGCATATCACATTAAACAGAGAAGATACTGATATTGACAAGGATTTCATTTTACTTTTGGGCACAAGCAGTGACATGGAAGGAACATACAAGAAATCAAATACCATATTACATTGGGCATATCAGCTTCAACAATGTTATTTTGATGACTAAGATATCAATGACCGAAGTTATGCTATTTCAAATTACGTCATATGCATATGAAAGCTGGGCAATGGATAAGGAAGACTGAAGAAGAATTGATGCATGTGAATTATGGTGTTGGTGAAAAATATTTAATATATCATGGACTGCAAGAAGAAGAACAACAACAAAAATATGTCTTGAAAGTACAGCCAGATGCTCCATAGACATAAGTATGGTTAGCCTTCATCTCACTTAATTTGGACATGATATCAGGAGGCACATGATACCTGGAGAATGACACAAAGAGTGAAAGAAAAAAAGGAAGACCCTCAATGAGATGAATTAACATAGTGGCTGGAACAATTAGTCAAAACATAGCAATGATTGTGGGGTTGATGAAGGACTGGGCCAAGTTTCATTGCATTGTACGTAGGATCAATATGAGTTGGATACAACTGGACAACATTCATAATAATAAGAACAATAAATTGGCATTTATATATTTATTAACTTTTAGTTGACCCTCTTGAAACATATTCTTAATTCTTATTGATGGGTTCAGAAATATATTACATTCCCAGCCTCCCCTGAAAGGAGGTAAGCCATGATATGGCATCTCAGCCAATTGGACATGAATAGAAGTAATCTCAGCTATTTTCAGGCTGGCCTGTTCAAACATCCCATATCTGTTCCTCTATGTTTTTTTTTTTTTTTTTTTTTTTTTTTTTTTCTCTTTTCTAGCTTGCAAACATGAAGAAAACCCACAGAGTAATTTTGGAAACCACATTTTGAAGACGTAAGAATTACCAATCACCAAGATCCTTAACCACTACATGTCAGTCAGTTTGTTATACTGTGATGACCCTTAATGACATGGATTGACACAATGGCTTCAATGGCCTCAAACATAGTAACAATTTTGAGGACAGCACAAGACCAAGCAATCTTTCATTCTTTTGTACGTAGGGTCACTACAAGTTGGAATTGCCTCAATGACACATACCAACAACAACAACAAAGATTCCTTAATGACTCCTTTGAGCAAAAAGCAGCCCTCCCATTATTACCTCCATTGATTCATATCTGAACAGGAATCTTCAAGTATGTTTGTGCCATTATGGATTTTTTTTAAGGACATCTGTGTAACCAGTAATAGCTATCTTATGTGTTGCACTTCATAGGATTTATTTACACTGAGTTTATTGATCTTCCTAAACACTTAAAAAAATTATTGTAATTTGGGTGAAATTCATATTGTGAATTTGCTCTTGAAATTCAAGAGCAAATTCATTTTCCATACAGTAGGTCATGCACATTTTGTCTCATGACAATGACTACAATTCCCCATGATGTATCACTTCTCTTCCCACTTCCTCCCCATAGTTACCTCTTCCCTGTGTCCTTCCCTCCCATACACTCTAGCCCCCTGAACTGTCTCCCTGTGCAAAGACAGCCCTTCTATTCTCCCATGATTGATCTTTCCGATGAGTGTATCTACTAAATGTAAATGTTCAGCTCATATGCCTGTCTTTTTTTGGCTGGAAGCCATAGGAATGAGTTCAATTCCAGACCTGAAGTGTAGCTAGGGACCAAAGTCTCAGGGGTCTCACCAGGCTCTATCAGACCAGCAAACCTGGCCTTGTGTGTGTGTGTGTGTGTGTGATTTTGAGCTGCATTCCACATTTTTCTTCTACTCTATCCAGGATCTCTTGCAGTGATCTCCCTCAGAGTGGTTGACAGTGGTAGCTGGACACCATCTAGTTCTTCTGGTCTCATGGTCATATAACTGAAGATCACATGTTCTATCAGTCCCTTGGACTAATTATTTCCATGTATCTTTGATTTTCTTCATTCTTCTTTGCCCTGGAAGAAGAGAGACACATCATTGCATCTAGATCACTGCTTGCAAGCTTTTAAGGTCCCAGTTACCACTCACCAAAGTAGAATGTAGAACTGATGCCACACTTTAGTTCTCAGACTGAAATTCTTATAGAGGTTTTCTGAATGATAAACTTAACTTGAGTGACTGGTGTATTATGTGTGAGGTAGCAATAAATTGCTATGAGCAGCTTTTATTTGAGAAAATTCCCTAACTTATTCTACAGCTGGTAACATCTCTTCACTAGCATTTAATTTATTTTTTTTTTTCAAAATAAGATTAGTTCATATGAAGTAATAAGAATGTGAAGAGAGGAAATATTCATATACACTGTGTCCTGCAAACATGTACTTGGTTCCCTGTCATTCTGAATCCTTCCATCCTGCATCACTTTCTATACAGAAGTCAGACATTATCCATTAGAAGTATGACTAGGCTAAATTATGGTGCAGTCTTATAAAGGCTAAATACATATTTTTTTTTTCTATTCCATCTTCTTTGCTGCCTCCCGTCCCTCAATTTTGTATTGATTATGAAGTAAACAGAAATAAATGGAGCATAGATAAAACGTAAGAGAAAGATAAGAAAGCTTGCACCTGATCTTTAAGTGGAAAAAAACAAAACAAAACAAAAAATAAGATATACAGTTTAATATCTAACAATATATAGTGTTTATAAATAAACATATTTCATTATTTCATTGAGTTGGAAATTTTGCTATGATGAAGATTCTGGGGGAAAAAAAAAAAAAACTCTTTCTCATTCAGCTTTATCTCTGAAAGAAGGTAATAGCATTCTTAACATAAAAACCAAAGAGATAGATGGCTCGATTTTTGATCTCCTAGAGCACAGGACTCCTTAGTATTGTGTTGGGAAGTGAACAGAATTCCTTAAGAACAAACCACGTCTCAGCATTGATATACCAAAGAAAAATCTCTACCTGGCCGCTTACATAAACTCTTTGGGAGGCCAGTTTGGTCTTTCTGGATCCAGAAGGGAGCTACAGAAGAGACCATAGTGAATTTCAGATCTCAAAGTTGGGAAAGGTCAGAAAAAATGCAACTGGTGAAAACTGGTAGCAGAAAGGATTTCCATCTGGCCTCAGGAAAGAGATGTCACTTAGAGGAATATGTTCTGCATAGTAGAGATGGAGTTGTGTCTTCTAGTTACAGTTCCTTGTTCAACTTAGTTTAATAACTTAATCACTGAAGATGAGGAAAGGGTACACTATGTGATCCTCAGCCTATATGACTGAGACCAGAAGAACCAAATGGTACCCTGCAACCATTGTCAAACACGTGGAGGTGTATCTCTGTAGGAGATCCTGGATAGAGTGGGAGAACAATGTTGATCAAAACTCAAAATCATTAAAAAAAAAAAAAAGAAAAAAAAGAACCGGATTGGTTGGTCTGATAGACCCTGATGGAACTACTGAGACTAGCCCCTAGCTGCCCTTCAGGTCTGGAATTGAACGCACTCCTGTGGTTTCCAGCCAAACAAGGGACGAGCATATGAGCTGATCATTTGCATTAGGTAGGTACACTTCTTGGAGAGATCAATCATGGGAGAATAGAAGGGCTGTGTATGCACAGAGAGACAGCTCAGGAATACATGGGAGGACAGGACACATGCAGAGGTAACTATGGGGAGGAAATGGGAGGGGAGATATTGCATTGTGGGAAATTGTAATCAATATCATGAGACAAAGTGTATGTGAGCTGCTGCATGGAAAGTCAAATTGCTCTGTAAACTTTCACCCAAATCACACACACAGAGAGAGAGAGAGAGAGAGAAAGAGAGAGAGAATAACTTGCAGAGATATAGTAAGACGATATAGATGTTTTAGAAAAAGCAGAGGAATAATGATATACAATAAATTATTAAATTAATCAAAGGGGACAATTTATTTGATCCCAACAAAGATTAAAATATTTCATCAAGTCACAGACAGGATTTGTTAAATGTAGCATAACAAACATTTCCAAGTGACAATCTTAAGTTCCAAAAGTAAAGACAATATTCCACAAGCTTTCAGTTGATGGACACAATTACATACATAAGAAAAATAAATATACATGAAATGATTTCCATTGGTAGCATCATTTGTAGAAGTCAACAGGAAAACATCTATATTGTCGTTGTTCTTAGGTGCCATTGAAAAAGGCCTACCTCATAATGACCCTGTATACAGCAAAATGATACACTATTCAGTACTGTATCATTCTCACTATCTTTGCTGTACTCGAACCCATCATTGCATCTGCTGTGTCAGTCCACCTTGTTAAAGGTCTTCCCCTTTTTTGCTGACCTTCCACTTTAGCAAGCATGATATTCTTTTCCATGGAATGGTCCTTATTGACAACCTACCAAAGTAGGTGAGATGGAGTCTGACCATTCTTCTTTCCAAGGAGCATTCTGGCTGCTCTTCTTCCAGGAAAGATTTGTTCATTCTTCCAACAGTCCATGGTATTTTCAGTGTTCTTCCAACATCATAATTCAAAAAGATTAACTCCTCTTTATTCTTCATTGTTCATTGTCCAGCACTCACACACTTATGAGGTGATTGAAAAGTGACATCTTCGCACTTCGATACTTTAAAGAGATCTTTTGCAGCAAATTTTGCCAGTGCAATACAATATCTGATTTGTTGACTGTTGTTTTCATGGGTGTTGATTTTGGATATCCAAAGAATGAAATCTTTGACAATTTAAAAATCTTCTCTATTTATCCACATGTGCTTATTGGTCCAGTTGTGAAGATATTTGTTTTCTTTTTGTTGGGTTGTAATTCACACTTCAGACTGTAGCCTTTAATTTTCCTTAGTAAGTGCTACAAATCAACTTCACTTTCAGCAAACAAGATTGTTTCACCTTCATATTGTGGGTTGTTAATGAGTTTTCTTCCAATCCTGAAACCATGTTCTTCATATAGTCCAGTTTTTCAGATTATTTTGTTCAGCATTCAGTTTCAATACCTATCCATGAAAGGATACAACCCTGAAGCACATCCTTCCTGATTTGAAGCCATGCAGTATACCTTATTCTGTTCAAACTACAGCCTCCTTGTCTATATATGGGTTCCTCATGAGCACAATTAAATGTTCTGGAATTCCCATTCTTCTAAATGTTATCCATAATTTGCTATGATCTACACAGTCAAATGCATTTGACACTTATTAAAATACAAGAATACATCTTTCTGATGTTATTTGTTTTCTGCCATGATCTGTCTGATGTCATCAATGATATCCTTTGTTCCATGTTCTCTTCTGAATCCAGCTTGCATTTCTGGAAGATCCCTGTCAATATACTGCTGCAACCATTTTTTTTTAATTATCTTCAGCAAAATTGTACTTGGGTTTGATATTAATGATATTGTTCAATAATTTCCATATCCTATGGGACATCTTCATTTGGAATGGATATAAATATGGATTTCTTCCAGTCAGTTGGTAAGGAAGGTGTCTTCAAAATAACTTGGAATAGACAAGTAAGTGCCTCCAGCACAGCATACGTTAGTTGAAACATCTCAAAGAGTAGTCTGCCAATTCCCAGAGGCTTGTTTTTAAACAATGCCTTGAATGAAGCTTTGACTTCTTCCTTCAGTTCCATTGGATCTTGATTAATATGCCACCTCCTAAAATAGTGGTATTTTGACCACTTATTTATTGAGTACTGACTTTATGTATTCCTTCTATCCTATTTTGAAGCTTTCTGCATCATTTTACATTTTGCCCACAGAATTTTTCAATATTACTTGAATATTTTATTCAATTCTTTCAACTTGAGAAATTCTGAGTGTGTTCTTCCCTTTGGTCTTCTAACTCCATGTCTTTGCACATTTCATTATATTAATTTAATTTATCTTCTCCAGCTGCTCTTTGAAATCTTCTGTTTAGCTCTTTTTTCTTGTCATTTCTTCCATTTACTTTAGCTACTCTCCATCAAGAGCAATTTTTAGAGTGTTTTCTCTCATCCACTTTGTTTTTTTCTTCCTTCCCTGCTTTTTTAATGACCTTTTGCTTTGTTCATGTGTGATGTTCTTGATATATAGTCAATCTGATTCCTCTGTATTTCATCTGACTAGATCCACATGTATAGCTGCCATTTATGTTATTGAAAAATGGAATTTGTAATGAATAAGTCATTGCTCTTGCAAAATTCTGTCATGTGATATATGATGTCATTTCTATCATCAAGACCATATTTTCTAACTACCAATGAGATGATTCTTCTTGTTTCCAACTTTTGCATTCCAATCACCAGTAATAATCTGTACATATTGATTGCATGTTTAGTCAATTTCAGACTGTAGAAGTAAGTAAAACCTTCAATTTCTTCTTCATTGTCTTTAGTGGTTGCTGCAAGAGTTTGAACAACACTAGTATTAACTGATCTTCCTTGTAGGGATATGGATATCATCCTAACATTGACAACATTGTACTTCAGGTTAGATCTTGAAACATTCTTGTACCTATTAAATTTGTCACCATTACTCTTCATTTTGTCATTCAAGGCATAGAATATCATATGATTTTCTGATTAAAAATGGCCAAAACCCATCTATTTTAGCTTACTAATGTCTAAAAACAAAAAAAAAAGAAAACAAACTTTCTGCCAACGAGTTGGATCTGACTCATAGCGACCCCTCTGTGGGTTTCTGAGGCAGTATCAAGTAATTGTCCAACCTTCCTTCCAAGGAATGGCTGGTGGATTTGAACCACCAGCCTTCTGGTTAGCAGTCAAATGCCTTAGGCACTATGACATCAGAGCCTAGGATATTGATATTTATGCATTTCATTACATTTTTTGACAACTTCCAATTGTCCTAGTTTCATACTTCGTACATTCCATGTTCTGATTATTAATGGATGTTTGCAGATTGTTCTTTCCATTTTTAGTAGACACCATCAGCAAATAGGGGTCCCAAAAGCTTTATTTCATTAATATATTTAAGGTTGACTTTACTTTGGGGGGGAGCTCTGGTGGTGTAATGCCTAAGGCATTTGACTGCTAACCAGAAGGCTGGCAGTTCAAACCCATGAGCCACTCCTCAAAAAGAAGATTGGGAAATCTACTTTCATAGAGATACCACTTCTGAGACCCAAAGAGGGGTCACTATGAGTCCAATTGACTAGATGGCAGTGAATTTGGTTTTGTTTTTGGTTTTACTTTGAGAAGGCAGCTCTTCCCCATTCATATTTTGAGTGTGTTCCAACCTGAGACGCTCATCTTTTGGCACAATATCAGACAATGTTTCAGGGCTATATTTAAAGTTTTCCAATAACATGCAAGTGTTTCACTGCTATTCATAAGGTTTTTCACTCATCAATTTTTTCTGTGAAGTTGATGGCCCTATCTTTCTTCCCAATCTGTCTTGGTCTGGAAGCTCTGCCGAAACTTGTCCACCATGGGAATTACTGCTGGCATAGCCTCCAAGCTCATAGCAACACACATGCCACTCCAGTACAACAAACAGACAGAATAGTGGACAGCATCTATACATAGAAGAAAAACAGCAATGTGTGAAGTTTAATTTTATGTATAGACTTGATGATTTTTGGAATTGGTTCTCAGACAAGAGGGCACTGATTTTCCATGGGGTAATGTGGCAATAGAGATGTATACAGTACTGACATTGGCTCTCATGATTGCTGGGACTGGTAAGTACAATATCTGTAGGTCAACCAACAGGCCCAACCCAAGACAAGACTGCAAAAGGTCCAGGCTGCCATGCAAGCTGCTCTGTTATTTGGGCCATATAATCTTGCCTATCCAGTGGTGCTTGATGTGTCAAACAGAGATGCTCTTTAGACCCTTTGGCAGGCACTTATGGAAAGATCAGAGCACATACCCTTAAGAATTTGGTCTTGCTGTCTCCAAAAGTAATATGAACAAATTCCTCTAAATATTCCTTCCTTCCTTCCTTCCTTCCCTCCCTCCTTCCCATCTTCTTTTTCTGTCACATTCTCTTGTGCTCTCTCTTTCTCTCTCTCTCTCTTTATCCTATTATCTCTTTCTGTCTGTCTCTGTCTCTCTCTTTCTATATCTATCTATCTATCTATCTATCTATCTATCTATCTATCTATCATCTATCTATCTATCTTTCTATCTAGATAGATAGCTTGTAAACCCAAGAAACCCAAGGAGGGGTTGCTATAAGTTGAATCAACTCCACATCAGTGAGTTTGGTTTGGTTTTATGAATCTCCTATTAATTATTTTGATACTGAGACTAAAAATCTACTCAAGAATTGTGTATTCACCCAAGACACAATCTTTCTCTGATGTCAAAAGAAAAATTCAACCTAAGGAAGCTATTTTTATAATGTGTTCTCGTGGTATATACCATCAGAGAAAAATAGTTCAAAAATAAATTTGACCATTTGGCAACTAAACAAAACCAGAAATATCAAGGTAGAGGAAACAAAACAAAAGAAAATATTATGACCAATAAACTGTGAAACATATATTTAGATCTTAACCATGCCTCCCCTACACACACACACACACACACACACACAAACCTCTTGCCATAAAGCTAATTCCTAGTCATAGAGATCCTATAAGACAGAGTAGAACTACCCCATAGGATTTCAAAGGTTGTAAACATTTACAAGGAGCACTGGTAGCATAATGTCTAAGGCACTTGACTGCTAACTAGAAGGCTGACAGTTCAAACACACCAGCCACTCTTTGGAAGGAAGATGGGGCAATCTACATCCGTAGTGATACTGCCTCAGAAACCCAAGGAGGGGTTGCTATGAGTCGGGTCTGACTCGATGGCAAATAACAACACAACAACAAATATTTACAGAAGCAGACTGCCTCATCTCTCTCCCATGAAGTGACTGGTGGGTTTAAACCACTGACTTTTTTGGTTAGTAGCTGAATGCTTTAACCACTGCACCATCAGAAGCCCTTAACAGACCTTAGTAATAAAAGCATGTTTTAACCTATAAATAAAAATATAAAACTGTGAGTGGATCCTATAAAATGAAAGCTAACCATGACTTGTATTAAGTTTATTAAATGTTGCAAGAAAACCTAGAAGTTGGGGAGAGATTGGGGTGGGAAAATAATGACTCTCCAAAGGTCTTTGTGAAAAGAGGTCTAAAGAATAGGTCAATAAACAACTTGCAGATAGACTTTAGTGGGGATACATAAGAAATACCAGCAAAAGAGAATTGTTTCTTTTTATAATTAAAAAGAATAAATATTAAATACTTGCTAGAATTTAAGGATATATAGAGAATGAAAAAAAAACTAAATTATTGATTGTAGTAACACAAGACTGTATTAAACTCACAATCTTAGATAAACAGAAAAAAATGACCAAGAATTTGTGGGATCAGCAAATTTGTGATTTTATTTTTCCTTTATGTATATTTTAACTGTCCCAAACATCCAATAACTTGAATTATAATCATTTTGTCTGAAGTTTGCCAAATATTCTGGAGCTTTTCATAGATTTCCAGGTGAATGACTGTTAAAATCTTTGTTCCCGTTAACCAACTGTAATCCAACATTCAACTTTCATGGGAAAGAGTAACTGAAATATTTCTACATTTTAGTATTAAAGAAAGCATGTCTTTAACATATTTGATCAAACTGCATAAGTATCTAATTCAATTTTATGAAATGATAAGCACTGAATTCAATAAAATTAGTTGGCATAAAATATCTCCTTCCTTAAATTTTTCAGTTAATTTATTCCCTCAAAAATTAATTCCAATTTCCCCTGAAGTCTTTTGAAAGTTCTTTCAGTCTTTGTTCCTTTCATTCTAGCAGCATTTCATTAGATTTCACAAATGAGTGAGCCTGTGAACAGTGAACTAAAATAAATGTAGTTTTACTCACTATTTTTCTTTCATTAGGCTAACAGGAATTAGATTATTTTTTTGTCAATCCAAGTATATAAAATTAAAAAAAGAAAAGAGAGCTATTTTAAAAGCTTGTAAAATTAAACATATGTCTGAGTAAAACAAACCATTCTAAATATTGATGCAAGTAAAAACTGATCTTTTCCAAAAATATTTGGTAACATACATTATGAAGTCCAATATTTAGCTTTAATTATAAGTTTTAGTTTTGAATGCAAATAACAGATTTCTAAATCAAAGCTTCCTTATTAGCAGGGTAGGCCCATATGATAATAAAAATGGCATATTGATTTTTCAGTATAAGTAACTATTTTAAGACAGATGTGAACTTGTTTAGATATAATTAGCTAACTAACTCTCTGCCGTTGAGTCCATTCCAACTCATAGCGACCCCTTCTTATGTTTCCGAGGCGGTATCTCTATGCAAGGAACAAGTAATAATTTCAAATGACAAATAATGATAGTATATTTTGCAATGTTATAAGTGGTTTATCCACTGTATTCAGAAATAGGGGAAAAAAAAACCAATGAGGAAAGCTGATTATAATCAATTAAGTAATATATGAATGCTTACCTGGAGTTGTCTCCAATAATTTATTGTACAAGAATCATAGCAGAAGCACAAATGTGGACCCTTTAGGAGCTTTGGTAACCTAGTGTCTAAGGCATTTGACTGCTAACAAGAACTCTTGTGGTTAAAACTCACCAGCCACTCCTTGGAGGGAAGAGTGAGCAATTTACTTCCATAGTGATACTACCACGGAAGGGTCACTATGAGTTGTATCTGTTGTATCTGACTCCATGGCAGTGAGTTTGCTTTTTTTTTTTTTTTTTTGCAGAGCTCTCTAGTTTGAGATTAATTGAGACAAACATAAACTGTTTATTTTCCTTTGAAATTCATTTGAAATTTAAGATATATTTTTATATAAATATATGAGTTCTCTTAAGTGTGTAAGTGTAAAAGTACTGGAAAGATATTCAAGTGGCTATCTGAACAGTGATTGAAGAGATTG
>NW_006921663.1:8669114-8673089 GCF_000298275.1 Orycteropus afer afer
AAATATTTTAAGTGTATTATGTTTATCTTGTACATTATCTCTCCTGTGGTAGTTCTTATTGTAGTACTATTTCAGTTTACCATTATATAATTACATTTTAGTTTCTGTAACTATGCAGTGATACATTTATACTGCTATTCATAATTACACTATTATGTTATATTCACTTATGCACCTGAATATAGGGATTATTTATTTATTGTCTAACAAAAATAATGTCTCTTTACATATATTTGTACATCTCAAATTTCTATGCAGAAAATTCATCCAAGTACACTGTCATAACTATCAATCACTCTTTACAATGGCTGCATCATATTCATGACATGAATATAATTTATTTAATAAAATTTTAATTTTAGATTTTTTAATGATACTAAAAATAGTGTTGAAAGCATCCTTCTCTCTCTCTCTCTCTCTCTTTTTTTTTTTTTTTTTTAAGATTATATAGCATGAAGTCATTTCTGACTCACAGTGACCCTTTGCTCAACAGAACAAAATGCTTTCAGGTCCTACTCCATCCTCAGAATCATTGCTATGCTTGGGCCCATTGTTGAACCCACATGTCAATCCATGTAATTGAGGATCTTCCTCTTTTTTAGCTTATCTTTTACTTAAGCGAGCATGATGTCCTTCTCCAGGGACTGGTCCTTCCTCGTAATGTATCCAAAGTATTTGAGGCAGTCTTACCATCCACCCTCCTAAGGCTCATTCTTATTGTACTTTCAAAATCCACTATTCAACGAAGCTTATTATACTTTTAACTTCAATATATATTACCAGATTATATTCACAATTGTTGCAACACATTCTGCTGTGCACAACAGTAAATTAAAAAGTATTTTCTCTTTTCCTTTAATTTCTGACAGGAATGCATGCTATAGCTCATTTTAACGTTTGTCTTTCTGATGGGTATAAGTAATAACAACCTTGCCCCATAATCATCCTCCACTTGTGAGTTTCATTTATTTTTTTATGCATTCATTACCCTCTAATACTTACTTCTTCATGAATTTTCACTTAATAGATACTTTTGTTCCATGCTTATATTGAGTTATTTATCCCATTTTTCAATTTGTAAGTTCTTGGAATATTACATATATTAATCATTTAATGACATTCACTTGGAAATAATTGATTCAATTAAATTCTTCAACTAATTATTTTAGTATTGGTACAATTTGCCACACAAAAGTCTTTTTACAAAAACATATTTCATGTGATCTTATTTCTAATGGTCGTTTTCATATTTAAATTTGCTATTGGTTAAATAATGAAGAGCCCTGGTTATGCAGTGGTAAGTGTTTAGCTGTTAACCAAAAGGTCAATGGTGGGAACAAACCAGTCACTCAAAAGAAAAAAGATGGGCAGTCAATTTCTGTAAAGATTAGCTTTGAAGCCCTATGGGGCAGTTCTACCCTGTGTTACAGGGTCATTATGAGTTGAACTTGGCCCAATGAGTTTTGTTTTTGTTGTTATTGGTTAAGTAAACTTCTCCTTAACTTACATTTTGCATGACATTTCATAGACTCTGACTCAGCTTTTTTTTTTTTTTTTTTTAATGTATGTGATATATTTCTTATGCATCTTTGCATGTCATGTAAGGAAGTTTATATTTATTTATTTATTTATTTATCTATCTATTTATTTATTTATTTATGCCCCCCCCCACACACACACACACAATATGGATAGGTAGTCTAGGACATACTATAAGTCTGTTAAGAAGAAAAGGAAATGGTACTCATACACTTCAGGTGGGAATGAAAATAATTTGTCTGCAAATAATTAATCCTTTCCCCTTGATACTAGCTTTCCTTTTGGTCATTAAATTCCATAAAAGGTAGAATCCTCATTAGCTCCATATTTATTTGACTAAGTATCTTTTAATTCTGTCTGATATCTGACATAGAAAGTCTCACATTATTTTTCCTTTTTAAAATTAAATTCTTGGGATTCAAAATCGAGTCTTGCCAGTGAGCAGCACGTTTATTTTTCCCTCTGTCATCTAAGGACTTTTAGAACTAGGTACAACAGTTTGAACTGGGATCATTGACACTCTGAACATCTCACTGGATCAGAGTGCACCAAACACAGAAGAGCAGAATTGGAGGAAAGTCACAGAGAGATTTTTTTAGGAAAGAACTACTGCAGGAAGATGAACCGGCACCTGAGAGAGACCATTGGAAACCTTTCTAGGGCAGTCACTGTCTGCCAGGTGGAGGCACCTGCCTGAGATCCCCGAGCCAAGAACGAGATCACTTATAGCAGTTTACCATAGACCAATACAATATTCCAGTGGGCAGCAGCAGAGACCTGCCTCCAGCAGCTGATTTTGTTGATAATGTGGGTGGTGTAGGTGCAGCTGGACATGGGAACCATTGCTGAGACTCAGGTGGAGATCTCACTGGAGCGCCAGAAAGGCTTCCTCCCTCCCCTCCCAGCGGATTACATAGCTGGCTTGGGTCAGACTGGGAGACACCGTGCTTTTCTTCACCATGCTTATTGGGACCACAGGTCACTGGCAGGTACTCCCCCTACTCCACCACAGCTAAAATTGCATGCATCTTTGGCACCGCAGGAGGGCAGTATTGCAGACAAACTACAGAGCTGACCATTACTGGTTGGGCAGAATTGTATCACCACTGCTGGCAGACAGGGCATGGAGAGCAAAAAAACTGCAGTTGAGTGTGATTCCACGGATTTTGCCCTGGACCCAGGCTTTGGCACTGTGGGGCCGCAGAGGCGGGGGCTTTGAATGTGGATGAAATTGGCAGAAATTTGTGACCCTCTAATAATAGGACTTTTTCCTGAAATTGAGCTACAGTCTTGCAAATAAATATGTCATAAATAAGAGCCTGCTCAGGTACTCCCCCAATTTCAACACACCTGAAATTGCATGGATCTTTGGTGCTGCAGGTGGACAGTAGCACAGACAAACTCCAGAGCCAGCCATTGGTGGTCTGCCTGAATTGCGTCAGCACTGCACACAGATGGGGCACGGAGCAGCGAATATTTGCCTTGGAGCCGCACTTTGGCACTGTGGGGCCGCAGAGGTGGGATCTTTGAGTGTGTCTGAAATTGGTGGAAATTTTTGACCCTCTAACAAGAGGAATTTTTCCTGAGGTTGAGCTGCAGTCTTGCAAATAAACACGTCATCAATAATACACAGCTCAAAGTCTTGGAAACAAACCCTAGCAACACCAAGCTTTCCCTCTTCTGCTCCCAGCTTCTCTGCCAATAACCTCACTCATTCAAGAGAAGAAACCATATTCAGCCAATTACCATAAAATATCATGCTTTGAACTCTAAACCCTCTGTACAAAAAACAGAACACATATCCACATTACACACAGTGATTCCACCATCACAAAGAAAATAAAAGAGCAACCCAACACACCTGAATCAATAATAAGATAAAACATACCAGCTTCACCTTTTCAAAATATTAAACAATAAAACCAAGACAAAACAAATCAACACGTAATCAGCAGCTAGAGACAACCTAAAGAGACAATGCTCTACCAGATTCCAAGGGCTTAAGAAGAAGTTCTGCTTTCCAGTAACACCAAGAACTCTCCAGACTGGCACTACATGACTGAAAAGGTCTTAGTTTACACCTTCTTTTTTTTTTTTTTTTTCTTCTCTCATGATTAACCCCATTATTTTATGTTGTTGTTTTGCTTTTGCCCTTTTTTTTTTCCTGTTTGCTAGTTTGTTTTCTTTCTTCATTATGCTCCTTCTCTAACTTTTTTCTCTTAGTGACCTATCCCCAGATATTGCATATTTACCTGTTTTCTTTTTCATTTCTCCAGTTTTTCTTTTTTTTGGGGGTTACTGTTCCTATGCGATTTCAGGGTTTATTTTTTTGTCTATGAGATTTTAGTTTTTCCAATGGTTATTCAATTGTAATTTTTGCCTAACTGAGTGGGAGACAAGAGTCCCCATAAGATACAAGTACACCCACACCTCCTG
>NW_006921663.1:8673559-8676238 GCF_000298275.1 Orycteropus afer afer
GGACAAAGGGGTAGAATTGATGCAATGGAAGACAGAATTAATGAGATTGAAGACAAATACTTGAATACATCTTTGGAAAGGGATCAGTCTGAAAATAAAAATCAAAACCAAATGAAGAAAGCCTAAGGTTCATGTGGGATACCATCAAAAGAAATAATCTACATGTCATTGGAATTCCAGAAAAGGAAGAGAAAAATACAATCACTGAGAAAATTGTCCAAGATTTGCTGGAGGAGAACTTCCATGATATGATGAAAGAGGAGAACATATCCATTCAGGAAGTACAACGAACTCCAAACAAGATAGACCCCAAAAGAAAATCGCCAAGACATATCATCATCAAACTCACTAAAACCAAGGACAAAGACAGAATCCTGGGAGCAGCACAGGAAAAATAAACAGTTACATACAAAGGTCAGCCAGTAAGAATAAGCTCTGATTTCTCAGCAGAGACCATGCAAGTGAGAAGACAATGGGATGGTATATATAAAACAATAAAAGAAAAAAAATTTCAACCAAGAATTACATACCTGGCAAAATTGTCCCTCAAATATGATGGTGAAATTAGGAGATTTTGAAATAAGTAGAAACTAAAGGAATTTGTTAAAACCAGACCAACTTTACAAGAGATGCTAATGGGAGTACTTTCATAAGAAACCAAAAATACCAAATATCAACAGACCATTAATACACAAGATGACATATCCCAGAAAATACAGCTATGGATGTAGCAAAAATAAAACAAGATTTCAAGATTGTAAACAGGGAACCAGAGACATCAAATGGCAAGCGAGGACAACTACAAACAAAAAGAAGAAAAAGACTGTGCAGTTGGAGAACTTCTAAATGGTGAGGAAGTTAAGAGACTTGCAATGGACTGGAATGGACTGTTCTAAACTCAGGGAGAAAAGTATAAATCATAGAGTAACCTCAAAGAAAAATGGTAACCTTCATATTGCAATAAAAAAGAAGACAAGCGCAAATACCCAGCAAATACTAAAACAACAGCGATAAAGGAAATGACAACAGGATTCATAAACACAATGAGCTCAGCACAGAAAATAATATAGAACAAAGAAACCAGGGACAGCATGAAAAAACACATACCAAAATGACAGCAACCATATCATACTTGTCAATAATTATAGTGAATGTCAATGGATTAAAATACCACTCAAGAGACGGAGAGTTGCACATTGGATAAGAAAACAAAACCCATCAATATGCTGCCTACAAGAGACACACCTTAGAGATAAAAACAAAAATAGACTAAAAATCAAAGGTTGGAAAAAATATATCAAGCAAATGGCAACTGTAAAAGAGCAGGCATTGCAATATTAATTTCTGATCAAATTGACTTTAAGACAAAAACCACCATACGAAACAAGGAAGGACATTGTATAATGATTAAAGGATCAGTTGATCATGAAGATATAACCATAATAAATATATATGGACCCAATGAAAGAGCCCCAACATACATAAAATTTAAAAGAGTTGAAAAGCCATATAGATGACACCACAGTCATAGTGGGAGATATTAATACACCACTTTCTTTGAAAGATAGGACAACTGGAAAGAAACTCAATAAAGATGCAGAAGAGATAATACTCTCTACTAACTGGGCCTCATAGATATCTACAGAACACTTCACCCAACAGCAACACAATATACATTCTTCTCCAGTGCACATGGAAATTTTTCCATGATAGACCATATGTTAGGCCATATAGCATGCCTTAATAAATTTAAAAACATTGAAATACTGCAAAGCATCTCCTCAGATCATAACACTATCAAATTAGAAATCAACAATAGGAAAATCAAAAGAAAAAAGATTAAACACATGGAAACTGAACAATACCATCCTAGTGAACGACTGGGTAAGAGAAGAAATAAAAATAGAAATTCAAAAATTTCTTGAATCAAACGAGAATGAAAACACAACACACCAAAATCTATGGGACACAGCAAAAGCAGGGATCAGAGGCCAATTTATATCCATGCATGCACACATCAAAAAAGAAGAAAAAGCCAAAATCAACAATTTAAACCAACAGCTCCAACAATTAGAAAAAGACCAGCAAGAAAAGCCCACAGGCACCAGAAGAAAGGAAATAATCAAGATTCAAGCAGAAATCAATGAAACAGAAAATAGAAGTGTTATACAAAAAAAATCAACAAGACCAGAAGTTGTTTTTTTTTTTTTTTAAAGATCAACAAAATTGACAAACCACCGGCAAATTTAACAAAGGAAAGAGGGAGAGAATACAAATAACACAAATAAGAAATGAAACAGAACTGACTGAAATAAAAAGGATAATATAAGGATACTATGAAGAACTCTACTCCAACAAATTTGAAAATCTGGAGGAAATGGACAGATTTATAGAAACACACCATTTACCTAAAGTAACACAGACTGATGTGGAGAAGTTGAACAGGCCCATCACAAAAGAAGAAATTGAACAGGTCATCAAAAATTACTAACTAAAAAAGTCCTCGCCCAGACGGTTTCAGCAAACAATTCTATCAAACATTAAGAAAACTGATACCAATTCTACTCAAACTATTCCAAAACATAGAATAGGATTGAATCCTCCCTAACTCATTTTATGAAGCAAGCATAACCTCGATACCAAAACCAGGCAAAAACATCACTCAAAAGGAAAACTACA
>NW_006921663.1:8677151-8679103 GCF_000298275.1 Orycteropus afer afer
ATATGGAAAGGAAAGAGACCTCAGATAAGCAAAGCACTATTGAAGAAGAAAAACAAAGTAGGAGGTCTCACACTGCCAGATCTCAAAACCTACTATGCATCCACAGTAGTAAAAACTTCCTGGTATTGGTTTAAGGACAGATACATAGACCAATGGAATAGAATTGAGAGCCCAGAAATAGATCCATCAACCTATAGTCAACTGATCCTCGACAAAGCCCCAAAATCCATTAAATGGGGAAGAGAATGTTTGTTTAATAAATGGTGCTGGCAAAACTGGAGATTCATTTGCAGAAAAATGAAACAAGACCTGTACCTCACACCGTACACAAAAAGGAACTCCAGATGGATCAAAGACTTAAATGTGAAACTTAAAACTATACAGTTCCTCAAGGAAAATCTAGGGCTAATTTAGGGTACCTAATATATGGCATAAATAGACTATCAAGCATAACTCAGAATTCACAAACAGCAGAAGAAAACCTTCTAAAAATTAATTTTGTATGTGCTTCCAAAGATTTCTCTAAAAGAGTCAAAAGAGAACCTACAGATTCAGAAAAAAAAATGGTAATAACATATCTGACAAGGGACTTATCTCTAGAATTTATAGAAAACTCCATCACCTCACTAACAAAAAGACAACAAATCCAATTAAAAAATGGGCAGAAGACAGGCACAGACACTTCACCAAGGAGGATATTCAAGTGGCAAACAAACATATGAAGAAAAGCTCACATCATTAGCTATTAGAGAGATGCAAATCAAAACAACAATGAGATACCATCTTGCTCCAACACTAATAGCAAAGTTCAACAAGAGAGAAAATAAAAAATGCTGGTGAGGTTGTGAAGAGATTAGGACTCTCTTACACTGCTGATGGGACTGTAAAATGGTACTACCATTGTGGAAAGCAGTATGGTGATTCCTTCAAAAGTTGGAATTAGAAATACCATTTGACCCAGATATTCCATTACTAGGTACGTACCCTAAAGAAGTGAGAGCCATGACAAGAACAGATATATGCACATCCATGTTCTTCGCAGCACTATTTACAATAGCCAAAGGATAGAAACAACTTAGGTGTCCATCAACTGAGGAATGGATAACCAAACTATGGTACATACACACAATGGAATACTATGCAACACTAAAGAATAATGTAGAATCTGCAAAACACCACGTAACATGGATGAACTTGGAGGACATTATGCTGAGTGAAATAAGTCAATCACAAAAGGACCAATATTGCATTGGTCCGTTATTGTAAAAGTTAAGGAAAGGTTTATCTATAGAAGGAAATTTTCTTTGTTGGTTACCAGGGGTGGAAGAGGATGGAAGGGAACGCTGTTAGATAGATAGAGATAAGTATTGATATGGGTGAAGAGAAAGGCAATGTACCAAATCTGTGTGACCAATATGACAGCATTGAGGATGAGAAAGACATAGAGAGGTACATGGGAGGTACAGACTACAAATATGAACCCTTTTGCACATATAGTACTGCATTATCATTGAAGGCAAACATGGGTATATGGGTGGATAGATGGGTGGACAGGCTGTACGATTAGATATGTCTATGAAATGGGGAGTGTATTCAAGAACATATATAGGCCTGGCAGACAATGGTCCTATAAGTTTATGTGAAAGATCAGAATTCCCAGGTGTATACTAGAGCTGAAAAGGGGCAAGGTTGTGGTCACTGCTTGGTCACAGCCAGCTACCCAGAGATACCGAGTAGTTAAACCTATGGGCTTGGGACCATAGTCGCAGGGGACATCAAGCTCAATTGGCATAACATATTACACAAAACATTGTTCCACCGCCTACCTTGGCGAGTAGTGATTGGGATCTTAAAAGCTAGCAATCTTCCATCTAGATGCAATGATGGGTCTCTCCTCGTCCAGAGCAAAGAATAATGAAGAAAACCAAAATTCATGGAAACAATTAGTCCTA